>NW_017100088.1:987143-1104327 GCF_001412225.1 Nicrophorus vespilloides | reverse complement strand
TATATATATATATATATATATTTCAAAATTTATAATTACTACAATTTAGCAATTTTCAAATCAACTGAACTAATTTGAAACATGTGTTCAATTCAAGTTGATAAAGTGTTAGTAATAACAAAGACAATGAATATTACGAAACAGGTTTCACCAAATTATCTCCAAGTTATATTTGTGCGTTTGATCAGAGGGGTTAAAATAATAAACCCTGATTATATATAAATGTCTTGGCGGCTGTACAAGCTTTAGGTATAATCCTGAAGCTTGATTTCCCAAAGGTCAGACCTGACCATCCTCACCCAAGACTCTCTTACCCCACGTTATTTATTTAAATAATAAACTTAAAACACTTGTTTCAAACGTAATTTATTAATATATTTCAATAAAACGCAAAGTTTATGACATTTTAATTCAAAAAAATGATAAATTAATAGTAAATATTATGTTTTTGAATTTTTAATCCAATGTTTATATCATAATTAAAATAAATGGGCAAATTAATATTGCTTTAGAAATCCAATAAAATTAATCACATACGTTCTCTCTTTCTAAATTTGATTTATTTTAAGCATTTGTGTAATACTATACAATTTGATTTGAGTCATCGCTGTTTACTTTCATGTATAATTGTGCAAGTTCATCTCTATTTTTAGTATTGAAATTTGGCCGAAGCGACGAAATGCATCGCAATCCAATAATAAGCAATGCATTAATAATATTAAACGAGTAAACAGGCGAATTAATTTAAAACCAGTGTGTAAATTGTACGCTTTTCGTTTCTCGTTTTCTTCTTTTTACTCTTCTCTTTCTTATGGTTATTATCATTGTGCTTTTGTCATCATCTCAAACAACTGCTTGTATCTCCGATGGTCTTCGATGTGGCAGATTGTCCATCCAGTTCACCTGTTCGGTAGGATCAGGTGCTAATTGGGCAGCTGCCGGCTGGTGGTGGGATGGAATTTTTGTGTATCGCTGGTGGTAGTAGCCTTCACGGAAGGGTGTCTTAAAATATGCACGAACTGCCTTCGCCTAAGCTTTGCAAGATAGATGTTAACAACTTGTTATTACAAGAAGTCGTTTAAATAAATAATCGAGAAGATTCATCAAATCCACGATCCGTTATTCAAATTAATTATTGACAAATACAACACAAACAAATATGTTGCAAATTCCTTTCATTCTCGACCTATTTCCATCGCTCGTAACATAACGTATCCAAACGATTCTCGCTCATTTCAGTTCGAGATACCTTTTTTTGAATTACATAAACGAAAGGTATTTTTATCGCCGTTATGCAAGCGTATGTATATTCATTGCTTTTTAATAAACATCTTTTTCAGACGAATGTGCCTTGTATGCTGTTGCTTGCAGTTGACAAGTGGCCCGTTACATCGCATTCTCTCCTTATTTATTTCCCAGGCTTCGGTCTCGTGTGAATTATGTGTTAATGTCTCAATTTATAAAGAAGACTTATCCGTTTCGAATATCATTTGGACACTCTGCTAATGGTACATGCTTCCTTTGGACGGCAACAAACGAGAAATTCTTGTTTAGAATGAAGATATTTCGAAAAACCAATATTCAATTTTTTTATTCAATCTTGTATGTTCTAATGCATTTTCAATTTTGGTATCATTGAATTGAGCTCATAGATTTTAGTTAATGTATACATATACTAATTCGCAATAATTTTATTGATACAAAAGTTAGAATAGGTTTTGATAAGATTATTGGTTAAGTTAATTAAATTAAGAGTTAAAAAATGATATTTTACTTATTCTAATGCATTATGCCTACATATTATATAACAGCAATTCTCGAACAATATTGGGTCTCGACAGTCTCGACAGCTGTCAAGTGTCAAAAATTTACGTTACAAATAATTGCGTCATGCAAATAAGTTGAGTCACGTGGCAAAAAGGTTGAGAAACAATGTTAAACCAAATCTTTGAAAGTTCTATCCTAAATATGCATATTACACAAAAGACATATCAAATTCAAGGTTTATCCTATGTAAGAAAAAATACAACAGTTAACATTTTCGTTAAGACAAATAATGAGTTGTAAATGTACACAATTACTTTTTATACCATTTGAATAAGTTTAATGCATGGATTAATATTAGCTAATTCTTGTTTAGAATGAAGAAATTAAAAAAACTAATCTTTAATTATAATTCAATCTTATATGTTTTATTGCATTTTCATTTTTGATGTAATTAAGATAAGTTAATTTATTTAAAATAAACATAAATGTTTGTAAATGTGAACAAATTTGTATTATAATTTAGTTTATATATACATTTACCAATTCAAGACATTTAAGCCTACATACCAATTTGATGGCAGAAAGAAATATTTATTTAATAAGTTTTTTTTTCAATATTTTATCTAAGTAATGTTTCTATCTTAATAATGTTTTTAATATTATGTTTTATTATGTTAGGTTGTTTCAATTAAGTTAAGATAAGTTAAATTCGTAATAATATGATAATAATATTACAATATTACAATAATATTATTATTATATTATATTATAATATTACAAAAGTTGTTTTAGGTTTTGTTACATTTTTATAAATGATATTATATATCCTTTAATGTGTTTAAACATATATATCATATAACAACATTTCTCTGTCAATAAACATTGGGTTACGAAAGACAGCTGTCATGAATGAAAAACGTCAAAGTGTCAAAATGTATATAAGTGGCGTGGCAAAACTGTTGAGAAACACTGTTATATAATATATCAATACAATTATTAGAAACAATAATTTAAAAAAATGTGAATGTTCGAAAATTCCATTCAAAATCATAATTCTAAATATGTAAAAGTATATCAAGCTGAAAGATTTATCTTGCATACGATAAATCTTGCATCTCTTGCATACGATAAAAAAATATGTTCTTAATATTTTTGCAAAAAACTTACATAAAGGTAAATAATTTACAATTTGTTTAAATTTTTTAATTAAAAAATTAGAACTAAAGCTACTAATAATAGTAATAATAAATTTATGAGGTAAGTTGAAGGAGAGGCAAATTAACAATTAGTTGTATAATGATCAATGCAACGAGATGTGGAATCTAAGATCGATGTACAAACTGCGCTCGTGACATTCCCATGCAAACTGATAATGCGTTTTCCGCTAATTGAAATCATTTTGCAACTTATTACAGAAACCTCAAATAATGTAAGAGGACGATTAAATCGGAAATGTGTGTTGCACGATTGGGGCATTAAATGTTTCCATAATTTCAGTTCACTTCGGGTTCTCCTGGTCTCCATGTTCGAGTGTGTGTGTGTTTGTAAATGTGTATGTATGTAAGTTTACGTGTGTACATGGATAGGAAAGAAACCAAGCGAGATAAATGCAATTAGCTTAGCCGGCCGTCGGATTTTGCAATTGGTTTCCATAGTGCATAATAACCTTTAGGTGACTTTTAAAACACAAAGAAAGCATCGAAGGACTTATTATTAGAAACTTTATATACATAAAACGCGAGGCCTTTTTTCGCTGCCACTCGCAGCTCTCTTCCCTCCCTTTTAAATATAGCCTGGCGCGTCGGTATTTTTAATTTTTCTATTTTTAATACGTACCGTTTCATATATATATATATATATTTGTACTTTTTCTTCTTCATTTCTTCCTCCTCTTCCTCCTACTGCTACTCCTCCTCATCCTCCGATGCGACCTCAGAATGTCTACGGTTTGGTAAGTATTATAAATATGTATAAACAAATTGGTCTCAAAATAGGAGCCGTCTCAAATTTGGATCACGGATGGATTAGCTCTGGCACTGTTAGGTTTTCCACACATCCATCACACGATTCCATTTCTCTGAAGCATTTACATTTTTCAATGAATTTTAATGTTTTCATCCTAATTTTACATTTTGATCACTTCACAAACGTCTAACTTACATTTATTTTATAAGATCGATATAGTAACTTAATTGATAAAAATAATTATACAAGCAATATTAAATTAACAAGAACATGGATGTTTCCACAGTTTCTATGGAACATGTTAATCTTTGTAATCGTCGGTCACGATGAAGTTTTGCCTTACTAATGTGGAATCAAACAAGTTTTTGGAGTACCATTACAACTAACCTAATGATACTTTGATTTGAAACTTCTGACTATCATTTTAACATAATTATGATGAAAATTCGCATTTTTTTTTATTATTTATATACTTATTTAGAAGTTAAAACAAAGAAAGACCAAGATATTATTACTTTTTATAAAATATCAAAAACATATACTTCTAAATAATTTAGAACAAATGGCTTTGAGAATAAAAATAATCGACATTACATGAGGAAGTTAAGATCTTCAAATGATTAGTTTTTTTTTAATATTATATTTATTTTCAAAATACGTTAAAATATTTTACATTTTTCATAAATTATAGAAATATACACATTGAATGACTGATTTTTTTTTAAATTTTATATATCGTTGTATCAAGACAAACAAAAACAAATGGGAAATAATTACTCAAAACATTATATCAAATTCATATGTTATTAGCAAAATGTAATAAAATCTTCACATTTGGTCCCAGATTATATAGATTAATAGTTTCGTATTTTTTTTTGATAGATTTGAAACAAATTACATAACCATTGAAAATGCTTTATTAAGAAATAGATGCGAGAAATAAATGTTTATCAGGAGAGGTGCAAATATAGAAATTTAGTTTTAGAAATAGTCTATTAAATATTTTTCGAAACAATGTAATAATTTATGAAAATTATACAAGAAAGGCATAGATAGAAAATTTTTGAGGAAACTATTTTTTTCTAAATAGACAAAAGGTCGGAATTAGTTAGATTCAGGAGAAAACAAATAAATGGAATATTGAAAATTTTATTTTGAATTCAATAAAAATACAAATACTTACATATTACTTTTCTTAAATTATTTGAAAAATATTATAGAACAAATACATTATTGCATAAATACTTATGTAAGTTCATAACTACGAACGTATTGGAAATTCTCTTTTGTATAGAAATCACTTTTCTTTGTTCCATTTCTCCTGTCCAATTTTTTTTTTGTTTATTTTGAAAATATTTCTTTTTAAAGGTATCAATAGAATATTTTACATTAAATTCAGATATTCAGTCTACTAGAAATGCATATATTACAGTTTTCTTAAAATATTTGCAAGATGTGGTACAATAACCATATTTTTTTAAAGACTCGTATCTACTTGAACAATTTTTTCCCCAAAATATTTGGAATGAATTTGTGTTAAAAAACTATTATTTCAGTATAGATGAATGAAGAGAATTTAGTCTAAAAAAAATAATGTATCGAGAAAATTGGAATAGTTTTATGAGTTTGTTCATAAAATCGAAGCAGAATGCAAAACGGATTAATAGAAATACAGGATTTGTGTAGTTTGAAAATATTTGTTTCTGGATAGATGCGAGCAGGAGGAGAAGAGGAGTAGACGGGAAACTGGAAATAAATAAAGTATGGAAACACAACGGAACGGTTTTCCGTCCGGGACATTGAATGCCTGCATACGTAAAATGTCGACGTACTCCTTCTGCATAAAAGTTGCAAACGCGGAAACGTCAACGCGTCAAGCAAGAGTCCGCTATACGACACTAACTGGTCTCGCACACATTACAGATATCGCATTTCCTATTTCATATTAACTATTCAAAACCTAATCATTATGCCACTACGTGCACTGCCAACTGTATATTACAATTATGTGCGAGCCGTTCTCTCTCTCTCACTCACTCTCCTGTTTACCTCTCACACACTCCAACGCATTTGGTTATACCATCCACATCTATCTGGATCTATGTGTCTGTGGCTCCACTATATACGTATTTCGCGTTTGGCTATATGTACGTGTGCCGCCTCTGCACATACACACACACACAAACTATATGTTCCATACCCATTTAGCCAGAGCAACGTCACAAATTACATCGATATAGAAATGGGTGAATAACCGTTTCGAATGCAATCCTATTATTATAACCGAAACCGTATGTGTGTATGTATATATGCACATACAAATATGTGTGAGAGTGTGTGGAGTACGGCTGGGGCCGGGGCCGTTCGCATTCCGAAATGCTTGCGAAACAACAAACAAAAATGAAAATAATTAAAACGCGAGGAACGATCGGGAATGCTCCAATTTAGCCTTCCTCTCTGTATATTTGTGTGTACATACGTACATGTGCGCGCCACTGCTTTCCTTCGTTTTAATTTATATATTTTTTTTCGCAGGACGATTAATAAATTATTATGGCCGGTCTACGGATATAAATCCTGCGAGGAGCGTGACTGGCCGCAGGATTATTCCGCTGGAGGAAGGAATAAAAATAGGGAGAAAAAAAAAACGGTCTCACCTCTGCTTGCATGACACTGCCGTGCGGCGGCGACTCCATTAATTGAATAAAATTTGAATATTTCCCTATAACAAAATAACAAAATTAGCAAAACGAAGCCGAAGAAATGCATTACAATATTGACCTATCACGTACCTTAAATTTCCTGCGCCTGGGACGTACTTGCACTGTTGAATTTTTTTTTTCTTACGTGCTTCTGTTAAATGTTAAATTCATTTTATGCTTTCATCGTTTGAATGAATTTAAAGTAATAATCCATCACAAATCCTGTAAAATATCCTCAACAGATAGTTCATTTCATACAAGACTAAAGTATACATACAAAGATATTTTTTTTAAACTAAAAAAACTAGATTTTTTTGTCATGCAAAGTTTAAAGTTCAACGTCTTTTCTAGAACATTTATTGAAATATAAATTCTGATACTTTTCAACAGCTAAGAAGACTTTTATTGACGTTTCTTTTTGCTTAACAATTTCGGAACAGAAAAAGTCGGAGAAAACATAATTCGTTTTTTCTACACCAACATAGGTTTTTTGACTTTAAGTCTAAGTTTTGACAAAAATATTGATGTTTGACCTTAGGCTATCAACAAATACTGAAGGTTTTCTTTGAAATATACTAAATAGTTATTACAACAAATATTTTAGACTTACTGAAATATTTTGTCCTCAAAAGTTGTTTTAATTTTAGAAAAAGGTTACATTAATAAGATTTATGCGTAGAACAAGATTAACAAATTTTTTTCATGCAAAGATCCTTTTTTAGATAAATTTATTTCAAGTTTAAAGTTCAATGTCTTTTTTAAAACATTTATTGAGATTTAAATTCTTATACGTCTCAATAGTTGAGATGACTTCAGTATTTGATTGACGTTTATTCTTGCTTCACAATTTTGGAACAGAAGAAAGTTGGTGAAAACATAATTCGGTTTTTCTTCACGAACATAGGTTTTGTGATTTTAAGTCTAAATTTTGACATATTGATGTTTGACCTTAGGCTATCAACAAATACTGAAGGTTTTCTTTGAAATATACTAAATAGTTATTACAACAAATATTTTAGACTTACTGAAATATTTAGTCCTCAAAAGTTGTTTTAATTCTAGAAAAAGATTACATTAATAAGATTTATGCCTAGAACAAGATTAACAATTAATAATGAACATTTTTTTCATACAATGATCCTTTTTTAGATAAATTTATTTAAAGTTTAAAGTTCAACGTCTTTTCTAGAACATTTATTGACATTTAAATTGTTATACGTCTCAATAGTTGAGATGACTTCAGTATTTGATTGACGTTTCTTCTTGCTTCACAATTTCGGAACAGAAAAAAGTTGGTGAAAACATAATTAGTTTTTTTTTTTCACCAACATAGGTTTCTTGACTTTAAGTCTAAATTTTGACAAAAATCTTGATGTTTGACCTTGGGCTATCAACAAATACTGAAGGTTTTCTTTGAAATACACTAAATAGTTATTACAACAAATATTTTAGACCTACTGAAAGATTTAGTCCTCCAAAGTTATTTTAAGCTTAGAAGAAGATTAACTTAATAATATTTAAGCCTAGAATAAGATTAACAAATAATAATAAACTTTTTTTTTCATTCAAAAATCTTTTTTTACTTAAATATACTTAAAGTTTAACGTCTTTTCTACAACATTTATTCAAATATAAATTCTTGTATTTTTTAATAGCTAAGATGACTTGATGTTTATTTTTTCTTAACAATTCACCAACATAGGTCTTTTGACTTTAAGTTAAAGTTTTGACAAATATCTTGATAGTTGACCTTGAGGTTTCAACAAATATTGAAGGCTTTCTTTGAAACCTACAACAAATATTTTAGACTTACTCAAAGATTTAGTTGTCACAAGTTATTTTAAGCTTAGAACAACATTAACAAATAATATTGAACAAGTTTTCACTAAAAGACATATTATTTGTATTATTCAGTTACAGGTCTATAGAATTTTCATTTGTATGTAAATTACTGGTTTAAAATATCTCTGAGTATTGTTAAAATGTAAATTAATTTGATTTTGAGTGAAGTTTAGTTTACTTATTGGATCATTTATTTTTAATTTACTGTTCCATGTAAATATTTTGTCTATCGGTAATTAGTTTCTCCGTGTCGTAACTAAACGTTCGGTGATTAATGATACAGCAGTGGTACATTTTGTCGCGTCCTCAAAGGAAGAAGAAAAATCCGTAAATTATCTAGATTACTTAAGAGTGACGCACGCCTATAGCGCATTTTCATCTCCTCGAGGAGAGACCATTCGTCATCCCAAGATTATGTTGTTCGCAACAATCGATTAGAGAACCCTGTCCATTTTCATTCCTTGTATTTTCACTAAATCGTGCCACCATCGAGTCTTATCCTCGGATCCCACTGTATTTAGGTTTCCGCAACTAAGCCCGTCCGCCTTCCAATTTTATCAATAGTTTGATTTATTTCAAACCATAAATCTTCCACATTTTCTAATTGAAAATCTCGATCAGATCTCTATAATGCCACAAACATTAAATACTGTTTTCGAACTAAAAAAAAAAACAACAAATAAATAAATGGAATTAGTGTTACTGCGTCTACTAGTTTCAACTAATTATTTGTGTTTCAGTTAATTGAAGGAAATGAAAAAAGCAAGTGCAATTTAAAGTTTCGCATTCGCTTCGAGCATGAAGCACATAAATATATGAGTTATACGTTGGACGTTAGTCTGTACATTATAAGGACGAGTCTTGTTATCAAATTATGTTACCGCACAGAAACTTTATGAGACGAGTTCAACTCGTGCTGAACTACGATAAAGTAGCAGGAAGTTATAAAGCTGCATCCAGATTTACTGAACAAAATGCGGGGCATTCCTGAATCATGTGGTTTTTGACTTTAACTCAAAAACCTCACCTATCGCTAATTGGTATCGTATTTGTACAAATACATAAGAAAGACTTTGTTTGACTCTGACATTTTCAGGGTATGAAAAGCAGAGCAAAACAAGGGCTTTCTAATTTATTATTAATATAGCTATTATGTGCTGCAGTATAAAAAAAAATGCGCTCAGTGATTTATATAAAATGTGTATGTAACAGCGCAGGAGGAAGATTTTATCTCGATAAAAAAGTGTTTGCACGTGCCTGTCTAGTTTATGTCCACAGGTGGTAAAATTATTTATCTATGTATAAATATGTCTTAATTTTGCTAACCTACAGAACAATTACTTTTTATATATAACTTTCTAAATCACAGTCAAAGTTTTCGTTAAACAATTTTGAAAAGAAAGAACCTAAATGTTCGTAATTTTGTCCTTGAATCAAATTTTAGTGTGAAATTATATGTGACACGTCATATTCCTATAACCTTTAAAAAAGTGTTCTATTCACAATAACTGTCACAAAAGTTATTTGACAGACAGTTTTTTGACAGTATGTCAATGGTATACTGATTTTGACAGCTACTTTTGTTAATATCAGTTACTATTTTCCAATCCAGAATCATTCTGAAAGCGACATTTAATTGTTCAGATATTTTGAAAGTTATAGCCAACTTAGTTAATATACCATAGAAACTAAATATCAAAATATCATATCCAAATGAAATAGTAACTTGGCAGATTCAAAAATAACAAAGGATTAGTTAGAAGGAAATCATCATAATAAGCTCTTCTATTTGAAGATACAAACTTGTGATCTTTATTATTTAAATCATTGTAATTGTTAAAAGTAACATCACATTTTTTTTAAATAAGTTTGATGTGTCAAATGTTAACGTGATGAAGAAAGTCTGAGATTAAATAATTTGTTTGTTTTTTCTTTCGTTTTCATTTCTGGTGAGAGCTTTAATTCGGTTCGGGGGGGAAAATTTGATAATAAAAGTTAAAGCTGCAGTTTGGAATTCCGTATGAAAAGATGCGTTCTATAAAACTCGTGTGGCTGTTTAATAGGAAAACTTTGGAAGAAACAGTTTGCGAAAGTTTGCCTCCTTCTCTCTCCTTCCTTTTTTTTTTTATATATCTACCCTCTTCAACTCTCTCTCTCTCTTGCTCCTCAACCATGCTGTTCCTTGGCTCGGCGGAAAGCTGTAAAGTGTTCCAATTAAAATTGTAATCATATTATGATTTAACGCTGGCGGTGGCGTTTATTCGGTGAGAATCCAAGGACGGGGGCGGCAACAAAAACATACAGATTATCTCCCCCGCGTTTCACCCTTTCTCACTCCCTCCCTCTCTCGTATATAGAGGCATAGTGGTTCGCAGCATAAAACATGCAACGTATTCGGCGATTCCTGCGTCGCTCGTCGGCGGTAAATACGGTCATGCGGACTGGAGGCGGCGGCGATTGTCCTCCTTCTCGGCATCCGTCCGTCTTCGTCGTTCCACAGCCGTGACTCTTTGTTCAGTAAATTGCGCGCTGGTGTAACGCCACTGCGCGGACGATTCCAGTCTGCCGTAACCAAACATTATCTCATTTGCATGCAGATGAGGTGTCGCACTAACTCCCGCCCCCGGTCCGGGATCAGACGGGTCGGGTCGAGTCGGATCGGATCAGGCAAGGATCGGACAGGATCGGGTGGAACCGGGCGCCGCCACCACCACCACCATCAACCTAGGTCCTGCCTGCATCGCCGCCTCCGCCTAGAAAGCTCTGCCGCCGCCAACTAAATCGCTGGCTCGCATTATTCATCGCAGTCTCCCTATCCCCTCTCAGAATTATTTGCTTTACTTAATTTAAAGGAAAATCCGTCAAAGCGATCCCTATTTACATCAAATAACTGTTCCACCGCCCCCATTCACTTCCCCAATGCACACAAATGAAACTACCTAGAATAACTTTTTGCTTTGCATTAAAGTCATACCTCGCTGTTGCATTGCATCGCTTCAATAAATGAATATAACTGACATATTATACAAACATCCACACTATGCACAAATGTATTCAACTCATATTGGTTACCATAAAATCACATAATTTTTATACTAAACTGACAGCATGCAATTGCCTTACAGCGCCATCTGCACATAATAATTGATACTTCTAACAATCTTACACAGTGTGGACGCAACATTATATTATACATTTCTCATTAAGTTATCATATATATTCTAAATATTTTGTTTAATTTTACAAAAAAATCCTTAAACCTTTATTCTTAGACTCGACAATCAAGAAATGAACAAAGCAATTATAAGTGTTATTCACTTATACAGATATCTAATCTGAAATTAACAGGTACATTTACATCTGATATAAAGTATAGATTACAATCATAATTTAATAAACATGCTTATACAGCAATGATTAGCATTTAAATGAGATGTTTAAGCAAATGAATATTATTCACAATAAATTTTTCAGAATTTTCAAAAACTATATAATATAAATGTACAAAATAACGAATTAATTGAAAAATAGTTTTTGTTAAGTTCTAACGGCAGAAGCAGATGAAACCCTTTAACTAAAAAAAAGCCCCTATACAGGCAATTAATGAAAGGGGGAAATGCTTCCAACATTATACTGGAAATAATGAATTCCATTTACTTAATACAAGCTGAAATACAAATTTATTTTTGTATTACACCCAAATTCTATAATTATCACAAAATTAATTCAATTTTCAATATCTAAGTACAAATAATTTTAATTGAAACATAATTATTTAACAAATCAAAAGCTTTTAGGAAACTTTGTTAAATCAAAAACCATTTTTATTTAAAAATTGTAAATGTACATAAGATTGAAATGCAATTGCTTATTTACATAAAATAATTACATAAAAAAGATTCTGACAGCTTTAACTATTATACTTTCAATACTATTGTTACTTCTTAACATAATGTAGCTTCTAGTGTATACTTGTGTTACTTTACATTGTCGTAAATGTTAAAATTTACATAAATTAATCTACGCTTATATACATATAACTAGGCATTATTCTATTTCGGTTTCTCTACAATCTTCTTCTTCTCCTACATCTTGTTGTTCTTCGTCTTGTTATTCTGCCGTCTTCATTTTTATTCTTTCGAAGTAATAAGTGTGAAAGCAGAAGCAGCAGCAGGTGTCGGTCACCTGGGGCACCCCGAAGAACAGTAGGGCCAGGTGATTGGCGTCGGCACGAGCCCAACGCGTCTACATCTGCTATCCGCATACACCCAACATATACATACGTACACACAGTTGCTTTCCGCGGACCACTTTTTGATATACCGGAACCACAACCTTTTTATCTTTCCTTTCTTTCTTTCCGTAAAATAATTCCACATCTACAGAGCGTATCAATAATACGTATTTAATGATGTAGCAAAATTATGATTGCAAAAAAGTATGCTCTATACTTACATAAAACATATGTAAATGTTTAAGTATATATATCAAATTATAGGTATTAAAAGTATACATTTTGTATTTCGATAGATTAATTTGGATTTTCTCTAATAAGTTTGTTTACATAATATATTTTATTAATGTGATAGAATAACAAAAATTTGAATAAGAAAAATGAAAAAATAATTAGCTACTAATAATTTAGTGTTTTCTATAATATAAATATTACAGCAATAGTAGAAATTAAAACTCATATCAGATAATAACATAAGTAATTCATTAAAATAAATTTTTCAATTACAAAGTTAAAGTTTATTCTTTAATTGACTTTCTTGTATTGAATTGGTGATGAATTCATGTATCATCCTGTACATAAGATTCGCATCGGCCGAAAAATGTAAAAGAAATAAAAAAAACTCACACATGCACCAGTTGCTTCTGTTACGTTCAGTTTCTTCGTTTTTTTTTCGTTCACTTATTGCTGTATATCTTCCTCTTTCGGCATTACATCATAACTTATTTGTTTTAATATAAAAGCAACAACCGTTGAGAGCGATCGCAATCCGCGCACGCACGAATTTATTGCCGAAAACTTTACGAAATTCCTTCGCGCTTTTCGTTTTGTATACATTTTTTTTTCCCTTCGCTTTCCCTTCTTCATGTTTCCATTCATCGCATCGCGTTTAATATCACCTCATTCTTCCTTTTTTTTTCTTCATTTCATTTTATTATCATCATCATCCGATATGTTTACAACGTGACGCGTTTACGAGATCGCGATCATCGGCAGACGATTGCGGCCAAAGCGGAATCAATTAACGGAAGTTATGTAACGATTATGTCCGTGAAATTTATGTAACGAATTATTTCCTGCATTCATATTTTTCGCTTCTTTTTTATTTTTATGTATCCATATAAATTATTATATATTGGTTTATCGGTTTTAACCGGTCGAAGAAAATTACGTGACACGATGAGGAATATCGAAAGCTCTTCAGATCTTGTTTTTTTTCTTTCAATTTGCTCTTATCGTTTTAATTGTGCTGGGCTATTCGCTGGTCCTTCATTTTTATCGTACTGCTCACTTGGGCACTTAAGCATCATTCATTTATTCTATTTGAGAGAAAACTTTATTCCTAATTGGAACTTATTTTCTGGATTTGAAAATAGTAAAAATCTATCATTATTATAATTAATGAATTTATTATTACTGGTATATACAATAGATAAAACACACTCATTATTGAATATTTAATATATTTTTGTTGGAACTTATTTTCTGTATATTATTTAAAACAGACAAACATATATAAAAAATATACTAATTATTAGCATAAGTAACAGACAAGAATGAAATTATAAGAAATAATAGTTTATTTGTTTTGTTCATACACAATTTTTAATATTTAATTTATTGTCTTTCTCATTTAGCCTTTGTTTGATTTGATTTTCAACTGGAATTCACGTTCTGGACAACATTTTTATTAAGAAAAATTTGTAACTGAATGTTCTTTGTCTTGATCTACATAATTTTCTGTAAGATTTATTCAATATAGGAAAATTATATTTCCATCTAGTAAAGAATATTCGAACTGGAAACTTACTTTCTGGATATACTTTTTATTAAGCAGAAATTGAAACTGAATGTTTTTTAATAAATCTACATTATTTTCTAGAAGATTTATTTATTTTAGTATACTTTATTTCAATTTGGAACTTACTTCCTGGATATACCTTTTTTTAGAGCAGAATTTGAAACTGTATGTTGTTAATTGATCTACATAAATTTCTGTAAGATTTATTCAATTTAGGAAAAAAATATTTCCAACTATTAAACAATATTTTGAACTGGAAACTTACTTTCTGGATGTACTTTGTATTAAGCAGAAATTGAAACTGAATGTTTTTAAATAAATCTACATGATTTTCTAGAAGATTTATTTATTTTTGGTGGACTTTATTTCAAACTGGAACTTACTTTCTGGATATACATTTTTATAAATAAGAAATTGAAACTTAATGTTTTTAAATAATCTACATGATTCTCTAGAAGATTTACTTTTTGTAGGAAGACTCTATTCGAAAATGGAACTTACTTTCTGGATGTACTTTTTATTAAGCAGAAATTGAAACTGAATATCTCTAATTGAACTACATAATTTCCTGTAATATTTATTCAATTTAGGAAAAACATATTTCCAACTGGAACTTACTTTCTGGATATACTTTTTATTAATCAGAAATTGAAATTGAATGTTTTTAATTGATCTACATAATCGCCTTTAAAATTTATTGAATTTAGGAAAAATATATTTTCAAATAGAACTTACTTTCTGGATATACGTTTTATTAAGCAGAAATTGAAACTGGTTGTAGGCCTTATGCACTAGATCTCCTACCTTACAACATCTCATATTTAACAACAAAATATGTATACTTGAATCCTAATTTAAATAATTTTTTGTGGGTCCCAAAAATTCTCGTGGGCCCAAAAAATTCTCATTTATTCTAGGTACTTTGTCTGTATAGTGCCTAATGGATAAGACCATTTTACCTAAAAGTGATCAGATTGATACTGTACGTTTATTAATTTGATGTATATGATCTTTCAGTAATTTCACAAATGACGATTAAAAACTAGAACTTAATCAATTTCAACTGAATTACTTAAAATAGTAATTGTAGAAAAGATTTGCTGAAAATGAAAACAATATAATTAAAGATTTCTGTAATGTGTATTCATAAAGACAAATATCAACTGGAATTTTTGCATCTTCTTCAAGTTTTTCATTTAATGAAGACTACACATGTTTCTCATCATTTTGAACATCTGACAAATGAATATCTCCTATAAATAAAACAGTAAGAGAAATCTGAACAAGGAGAATGTTGTTAATTCTTACACACATAAAAGACTTTTTTCTTATTAATTTTATAAAATCATTAATTAAAATTAAATGAAAACGTCTTGATTATAAATTACTCAATATTTTAAGACATCTCAACGAGACCCACATATTTAAATTCTCGTAATATTGAACTTTAAATTGGTAGAGTGTATTCGATTATAATTGTTTCCGGTATTAATTAAACTTTAAAACTGTACATCTGCAAAGCTATAATTGCATACCATTAATTGCTTCTTAATTGTTTTTTTTTAAATAACAACTGCAAACCTGCATACAGCAGTATTCAAATAGAATAAAGGAATAACAATACATTAATCAAACAATACCTCGCTTAGTACGGATTCGATCAGTCCAGATTCAATAATTAATTTTTTTTTAAATCTAAATAATTAGTACAAAAATTATTATTTTCCTCGATTAGTCCGGTTTCAAACAATCCTGGATATTAGCGAAACAGCTTACAAATAATTATACTAATATTATGGAACAAACAAAAAAGAAATAAAGAAAATAAATTAAATAATATAATTAAATAAAAGAAATATAACGTATTTGAAGTTAATTATGAGTGGTGGTTGTGCTTTCAATCTGCATGCACATTGCAGTAATTATGGGAACGCGACTGTACTTTGCTCCGCACACTGCAGAAGTACAATTTCTCTGTGGAAACATTAATCATTTTAAATCTCGAAACATAAACCTTCTGATCTCTTTAGACACGAAAATTAGGCCTTGTCAACGCACGTTGAGGCGCTTTCCTGCCAACTCTCATTTAAATGCGATGCGCTTCCCGCTGTGATCTCTTCTTCGAATTTTCTCCGCATTAAATAATTAATGTCTTTTCTTTATTTCATTCTTTCCTTCCGCAAATTACCACTACCATAAACAACAATATAAAAAAAAGTATACAAACACTACTTGATTCAGTAAGAGGTCAACAATATTAATAGTATTACCTAAAACTTGAAAATACATGTAACAGTTTTATTTTAATACAAAAATTTAAGGAAATCACTTAAACAATGCAATTTATTGTTTTTATTTAATTACAAATAAAGCGTACACCCTATAACTTCAAAGTATTACATTTAGTCAGATTTTTCTATTGAAAGATTTAACGTTTATTTTTTGATATACAAATTTGCATCATTCGAAGAAGGCAAAAAAATAACAAATACAGGGACTTTTTTTCCTCGCATTTTTTTTCTGGGTTATTTAATCAGAAAGGACAATCAATAGAAAGCAATTGTTTACTAATTACAGGATGTTACGAATTACAGTTAAAATTACCTTGCACAGCGTTGCAACATAAATAAATAAACACAGAAACGATCTTTGCAAAACATTGGTGTTTCCATTCGATTCTATCCAATTTGTATATATATACTTTCGCACTCGACTATTTCAAATAGAACAAACGATTATCTAATAATCACAATGCTTGAACAACAAAATCATTTGAAGAAAAGTTTTCTACATTAATTCCTATTTTTTTAAGGTTTTTTTTAGAATAAAATTACTAAATATTTTATGTTATTTTTTTTATTAATAATAAAATTTAATCTTTAGTTTAATATTGTTTACGAAACTTAAGAGTTTAACAACGATAAATTATTTAAAATGACCGGAATTGTGAGTTTATACGTTTTTTTTTTATTAGTTCGAGGTTTTTTTTTTATTGATAGGGGAGTTCGACTTTTAGTAAACTTGTTGAATAAAGTCGCGACGATAAAGCACGGCAATAAAATTTACCGTGCGTCGGTAGTAAATTCTTATTAGGCTAGACAAAATAGAGTTGATTCAAGCAACAGATTTTCCTATTTAATGTCTCCGCATCAGTAAATTAATTCTGTATTAAAATTTTGAATATTGAAATTGTGCTAATAAATTGTTTTACGGACATTCCTTTTTTTAAATAATGAAGAAAACAGTAAAGAAAATAAAAAAAATTCTATAAAAGAATAATTTGATTATAATATATATTAAGTTAAATAAAAAAAATAATAGTACGCAAAAAAAGAGACTTAATTTTTACTAATAAAAGAAACTTGAGAAGAATTTTTTTTTATAGTTATTTGTGTTTGATTACAGAATTAAACGAGAGTTTAAGAAATAACTGATAAAAGTACCTGCAATAAATACATTCCTAAATTTATATTTAGGAAGTTATACTTGACAAGTAATTTTAAATAAACTATTTGTGCAATTATATTATGATTGTTAATAATTCCATTAAATTTAAATAAAATTGTTGTCAATTATCTAGTAATTTAACATTGATATTAGAAAAGTTTGAATTTTATTATTTTCTAATTATTAACAATTCCAATAAATCTAAATAAAACTCTTGACTATCAACGTTTTTAGAGAATATATAAATACTTTAATATAAATATATATATCGAAATTACAATTAGAAAAGTTGGAATTTAATTATAATATATTTTTAAATAATTCCAACAAACCTATATAAAATGGTTGAATACCAGTTTTTTAAAGACTATAGTACAAATACTTTAATGTAGATGTTATTAAATGACAAGTACCGAGTAATTGAAAATCGAAATTACAATTAGAAAAGTTGGAATTTAATTATTAGATGTGTTGAAATTACTTGTCAATTACCGAGTAACTTAACATCGATGTTACAATTGCAAAAGTTGGAATTTAATTATTTTATGTTTATTAATAATTCCAATAAACCTAAATGAAATTGTTGAATATCAACGTTATTTAGAAACTATAGTGCAAATACTTAGTACTTTGCTTGAATAGTTTGTTTTTTAGAGACTGCAGTGTGAATAATTTGATTTAGATGTGTTGGAATTACTTGTCAATTATCGAGTAATTTAACATCGATGTTACAATGAGAAAAGATAAAATTTTATTATCTCATATCTATTAATAATTCCAATAAACCTAAATAAAATTGTTGAATATCAACGTGTTTTAAAGACTATACTATAAATACTTTGATTTATATGTGTTGGAATTACTTGTCAATTACTACTCTGTACTAGAAGTAGTAGTTGTTAGGTTTATTGGAATTACTCAATAAATTTGTTGAATATGAACGTGTTTTAGAGACTCTACTATAAATACTTTGATTTAGATGTGTTGGAATTACTTGTCAAGTACCGAGTAATTTGCAATTACAAATAAAATTGTTTACTTTTTAGAAAATATAGTATAAATATAAGTATGTAATATTTATTTATGAGTAAAATCTATTGAGTTTAAGAAACATAAATGCATTTGGTCGAACGGTTAAGGAGATAAATGAACCCGTGAACTCGATAGAATCATCGACGTTGAGTTATTGCGGTGATATGAATAAAGTAAGTGGGAATATTTGTTAATATCGATTACATCTATAGGCGCCATTTAGACACCACGTGAGCGATTGTGTAACGTCGGGGAGGGCGTGACCCAGTTTGCGCAATCAATGCATTTTTCCACACATTCCATCTGTTCCGAAAATCCACAAAATGCCCCGAGCGCATGCATGCATATCAACCGTACAAATTTATAGCCAACATCAATATACATAAAAAAATATAATGAAGCATTAAGTGTTGAAATTAAATCGAGCTTAATCCCTGGTATCAATCAATCAGATTTGTTTTGATACATTCCACGAGAATGAATAATATTTACGCAATGAACAAAGCGTTTCAACTTGTCATTTTAATTCCAACTTTTTTTTTATATAATTCAATTCCGATATTGATTTTTCTTAATTGAGTCGAGATAATGTCACATTAATAATATAATCTATCCGTTGAAAGAGCGATCGGAGCAAGCTGGTAGCCGCCGCGTATTTATGCAAATCGCCGCGTATTAATAAGTTGTTAAGTAAACAGAAACAAGTATTTACATTTCACGTATCATAAATCAATTAGAATAATACGATCGAAGCGGGAGGGAAATGATGTTAATTCAATTAAAAAAACCCCACACTCATTTCCAACATCTCTAATTGTGTTATTTCGATGTTAAACTACTATTCATACTTGACAAGTAATAGTAACTCATCTATTTGTACAATTGCTTTTGATTTGATTAAAGAATTACGCGAGTACTTAAAAAAGTATTTGATAAAAATACCTGCAATGCATACATTTCTAATTACAGATGAAAATCTTATAATACGCGGAACTTGACAAGTAATATACAAGACAATTATTTCAGTTTGATTAAAGAATTAATCGAAAACTTAAGAATTAATTGTTAAAAGTACTTGCAACTAATACATTAAGATATTATAATACGTGGAACTTGACAAGTATTTTAAAATCATATATTTCTACAATTACTTCAGATTGATTAAAGAATTAATCGAATGCTTAAAAAGTAATTGATAAAAGTATCTACAATAAATACATTCATAATTTTACATTAAGATATTATAATACGTGGCACTTGACAAGTAATTTAAAATCATATATTTCTACAATTACTTCAGATTGATTAAAGAATTAATCGAAATTGATAAACAGAAATGTATGTATGTTAAACTACGTGGCACTTGCCAAGTATATTCAAATCTTCTACTTGTAGTCACTGTGGATATTTAAACAATTATATGAGTATTTACAAAGCAATTTTACTTAAACAATTATATGATTACTTCACAAGTAATTGATAAGTATTGAGTAATTGACTTTATGGAATAGTGTTGTCTTCTAGTATTGGAGGTTTCCGCCCATCGAGGTGCAATTTTTCTGGAATTCCACCCGGCGTGCGTCGTGCAATATGACCTCTCTCTATCCGTCTCTCTCTTTCTCTCGCTAGTTCTATGTGTTCACTTCTTTTCAACTCATTTCGTTTCGTTTTATAATTGATGGAATAATGTACTCTGTCCTCATTACTTATAAACATTGGCAGGCACCTACTTTTACTTTTCCTTGTAAATATTTACCTTGTGGTTGTGTTTAGAGCTCGACGCTCGTTCGGAAAATGCCGTATATGGACACCTTGATATTTTATTAGAAAACGCAGTATGTAATTTTAATAATTAAATACAAAATAATACCGCATTACCCCACCGGTCACCTTTATTTTATTTAGATCAAGCACTTATGGTCTGTGCTCGCAGCAAACGCAGTTCTCGCTCTCCACTTTCAAGCGTTTCCTTTTTTCTATGACCTTTTTAGCTCGGCCCGACTGACTTATTGCATCTGTTTCATTATTCATACTCAATGGATTTTACTACCAGTTTGCTTTTGTCATTTAAAACTGCTCTCCGCTCCTCTTGCTCCTCTTTAATTCTTTTCCAACAAAGCTTTTGTGTACACAATCTATTAGCGAGCGGTTTGTTCGCGTGCTCCGTTCGCTAAACGATTTGTCCATTCTAAATACAATCATCAAAATCTATCATTTCTAAAAAAAAAAACATTAATTAATTTCCAAAATGAAACCACCTGCAAATTACTTCTCTTTATGACTTCAAATTTCCAAACTCTTACATTATTCCTAGTAGATCCAATATTTGAAACAATTTTCAAGTTTTCAACTTTTGTCATTGTCAACTTTTAGAATGTTATTGAAACCGTTTTATGTTCTTTCATATAATTTCTGAAAAAATACATGAAGGTTTCTCACTAATTCAGCTTATTATCTATATGGGACAGATTGCTGAAGAAGAAAAAAAATCGTCTTATAGTCCGAAAAATACGGTATTTATATTTAAAAACAGTTTAAATAATAAGTATGCATATAATAAATATGATCTGTGTATTCGGAAGGAACTTAACTGGATATCTTCTTAGCTTTAACAAATGATATAAAAGCTATTTCCTGCTGGGTGAGCGTAGAGAAAAAGCACGACGCCACAGGCGAAAGTCACTCGCACGGATTTATTATGCCACCTATCATAATTCTAATAACATCCAAATATCACGACTGTTTTATTGTTAATTAAGTTTTATTGTGTCGACTGTATACGGTCATGCCGTTTAACGTATGATTAATCATATGCGCATCGGTTAATCGTCGAGATTCCTTCTATAGTCGAAGGATAACACACTCAAATATGAATACAATAAGGAAGCGTTATTACTATTGTTGCTACTAAACACATGTTTTTGTTATTATATCAATTTGTATATAGTTGATCGATAATTAATCATTAAGTAAATACAGTTGTTTTTTTTATGAACATAAAATTGAAATTGTATTCTTTAACTAACATCTATTGTAAATATATATTAATGATACTGTTTAATTTCGAACAAATTAAATGAATTTTTGATTATATAAAAATTGTATTTTTTTTCAGACAATTTATTAAATAGTTGACAAATTTATTTAACTTTTAGTTGATATTTAAGTGGATATTAAACCCTTTAACAAACATACATATAGTTAGTATGATATTTTGAAACACTAATCCAATAATAACTATTTATTGCCTAGTGAAATTGTAATTAAAATAAAAAGTTTATAAATTTGCCCCACGTTGGACACCAATTGCTTTTCTATCAAAACCGTTCATTAGAAAGGGTAAAGTGTACTAATTTCAAGTACAGTGAAACCTTGCTTAATGAGCATAATCTGTTTCAGGATTTCAGGATTCCTTACTCGTAAAGCAAATCACTCGTTAAGCGAATCATTTTTGTTATAAATAAAATGCTCGTTAAGCGAGGTTCTATTGTATTTACTTGAAATTACTATACTACAAGAAAATACTACAGTAAAAAACATATTTGGATATTGATATAATTTTGCACACATTTAATATGTATTTTTTTCAAATTAATCTGCACAACGTCTATTAATTCCATTGAACAGAAAGCACTAATTGTAGTAATTTACTGCATGACGGGATTCTGAATGAATGAATGAATGAAAATTTATTGAACATAAATGTCAGTTTTTTGTTTTAAATAGGAAACCAATCAATTGGTATTAATATATTTTTTTTAATCATTTTCTCTCGGTGCGTCAGAGTGTGCATTGTAGATGTGAGGTGTCAATTGAATTTGTTGATGTGGGCGGTAAGTGCGATTTGGAAATTGGATGAATTTTGATGCGATACGCGTGGGTGTGTGAGGGTGAGTTGACGTCAAGAGAGTGGTGGGCGGGAGGTGCGCAAGCGAGCGGGGGCGGCCAGAAAGGGCGGCCGAAGGTGCGGGGGCGGCAGAGTCGGGGGGCAGCAGATTGTGGCAGCCGCTAAATCAGACGGACGACGGGCGATGTGAACGAGCGAGAGAGAGAGAGTGGAAAGGGGGATGGCTGGGAATACGGTGGGATCCTGACTGTAAAAGAGAATTGCTTAGGACGAACGGGACGTCTGGGAGGAGAGGGAATGGGGGGGTGGCGTGGGTGGATTCGGTTGGGGAAGATGTTTGCTGGTATGCGGGGGTTGGGGGTGGTCGGTGGTTGTAAGACGGACGGCCAGATTAACTTGATGCACGGGGACGAGAGCTCTCCGAAGGAACTCCACGAAAAAAGAAGACCAGAATGAAAAGAGAAGAAAAGAAAAAATAGATAGAAAGACAGCAAGAGATATAAGCAAAAAAAAACACACGAGAAAGCAGAAACCGGGGTAAAAGCAGAATAGAATAGACGAAAAATTGCGCATCATATTGTAGGCCATTTTCCAACACACTTTCATTATTCCAGAACATATAGACATCCATCGACCAGGGAATTACCATTCATAATCTATTGTCTTCTTCAGATATTCCCATCAGTAATACCCAGCAATTGCATATTATGTATGTGGTTATTTTCCTCCCCCATGCACTTGGTCACTATTGTCTACATCAGGGGAGATTCAACTTATGTTTACATGAGATTTACTATATCATTAAATAACCAAATTGTTATGTAATGTCAAAAGCAAAACGTAACAAGTAGTAAGAAAATCATTCAATTCAATTTATACATTATCGTAAGCATTAAGATTTTATTATCTTCGACGAGGTTATCCTAATAGAGATCAAAAAAACGTTAATGGAATCAAATTTAGCAACAATTTTGAGTTAAGATAATGGCAAAAAATATTTAATCTTAATTTAAGATTTACAGTATAACGGAACTCTAGATGGAAAGTGATTAATTACGGTTAATAATCTTAATATGAAATACCTATGATATAGCTTTTTGCCTATATATTAATGAGTCAATGTTCTGTAGTAATTTGGTTGTGTAAGGTGATCGATAGGGTCGATAACCCAAGGATGCGAAGATCTCTTGTTTGAATGCTGTCATGCGAGAATTTAGTTATGGTTTATGTGCTTTATGTTTGATTTTATTTTTCTGTAGATTTTCGGTCGCTATCAGCTTGTTCTATTGGTAAAGAAGAGATTGCGAATGAGCATGAGTACGAGGGAGATGGGGAGAGACAGAGAGAGAGTAGTAAGTGCAGCTACTGCAGAGCTGCAGGAGTGAGCGTTCCTGCCGGCAAGTGCGATCCTATCTGGAATTCTCGCAGCAGTATCTCTCGTGCCAACATAATAATTTATCGCCAGCGCAATCGATAACTGAACCGAACAGAACTGAGCAAACAATAAATATTTATAGGTGCTTATATAAAATCGTTTTGTGCGGATTTAACTGGTTGCTTTGGTATAAGGAAGAAATAGTTCCATTCAATTAAACCATTTAAACGATAAGCATCTCGCTCTTTTGCGACCGACCGTGCAGCAGAAGCAGCAGCATCATCATCTCTTCTGCGCATCCAAAACTTGTTACCACTCTCGCTCTCTTTCTCTCGGATAATGGGAATTATGAACCGGCCTCCCAACAAAGTCTTTATTAGGGATGCTGTATCCACACATACGCATTACGAAGACCTAGAGAAAAACGACTTTACCACCAAGAACAACAACAGCGAGCGTAGTGTGCTATTCCAGGCCAAGATTTAAAGCTCTTCGGAACCATAGGATTTATATAATATAATGATGGCGCGTGTGTGGTAACTCACCGTGGCGAGGATGCAATTGATTGCGTGTGAATCTCTTGCAGATAGATCCATTGACGCGCGGATAATGGCCTCAAGTTCTGAAAGGAAATAGCAAAACTGGCATCCACTCCACAAGAAAAAGTTCAACGTATACGTGCCGTTCTTTTCTCCGTCTGTCTTCCTCTCCCACAAACACACACACTCTCTATCCATTTCTCTATCTGTCCATACTATGATCATACTTCTCTTTTTTTTTATTCCTATAGTCGATGACGTTCCTTTCTTTCCTTTCCGCGATACTTTCTTCTTTAGAGAATTACGCAAAACCAGTGCGCTCTATATTAGTTCTTCGGTGCCGACAAGAAAACGCATCGAGGTTAATTAAAACGACGAAAGCAACATTGAAAGCACAATACCGCCGGCACTTTCTATCGCCGATTGAAATTCTGCAATTTCCACGCCGAATTTCCAATTGCCCAAGAAAGCATAACGAATGACAACAAACTCTTTTTCCACTTAACACCCATCACAAACATCATATTTACAATTTTCAGAGTGATACAAATATAATACGAATGTAAAAAAAAACAATTGCACAAAAAAAATTTAACATATATTTTAACATCATATTTACGAAGTTTACAATGACAAAAAATAATACAAATTTATTTGACAAGTAACGTCAACTATTGAATTATAGCGTTCAACACAAATATTCCATAAATTCCATACTGTATTTTCAATTCATTTTGAAATATCTTATATCTTATATTAATAGTAGTATATGTATTTGAGCTGTAATAAATACTTGACATTCAGTAAATTTAGATGGTATTAAGAGTCTTATTTTTTATACCATCTGTTTTCTAATTAAAATGAAATATCTAGATGTATTATATTTCTACATGGAGCATACATAAAACAAAGCGAAATTAATCGTTATTAAAATTACGTTTCGGTTTTAGTTAAGGTTCTGTTCTAAATTCAGGTTAATTTCGGTTTTCGGTTCGGTTCCGGTTCAATTCTTTAATTAAAACTTGCAAATCTAGAACGGTGATACCTATGACACCCGTGATAGCGGTGACACGACGAGACATTTTGGATGACACATCAAAAAATATTATCAAATAAGAAAATATATTGGAAGTCGATCTCCCCGTTGTAATCTATGTATCAATTAGATTTATAGTTAGTAACAAATCACCCATCCATGCTTAACTTTATCAAGTTTTGAAACAACAGCATACTTCCCATTAAAATAATTAATACATAGATAGAGCATCGATATACTTAAGATAGAAGGAGAGTTATACCATCAAGTTGTGAAATTTATGATTAACTATTTCCCTTTTTTCGATCATTAGATAATGGGATGTCAATGGCAGACTTTAAGAACGATTGTATTAGGGAGTATCATCGCATTAATCCTTGTACATTTCTGCACACACGAGCATAGTAAATACTCAGGAAAGCTGTATTTTCATGTCCGAGTTAAGCTACGTTTTTTTTTTCAGAATTTTGACAGATCTATCCCAAAAGGTTCGACATCACTGTTCTAGAACATCATCTTCATTCAATTAGTTTTATAATTAGTAACAGATCACCCATTCATGCTTAACTTTTTCAAGTATTGAAACAAAAGCATAGTTCCCATTATTAATAATTGATAGATAGATAGAACATCCATATACTTAAGAGACGTAGAGTTATAACATCAAGTTGTGAAATTTATGATCAAACTACTTCCCCTTTTCCATCCATTAGATAATGGGAAGTCAATGGCAGACTTTAAGAACGATTGTATTAGGGAGTATCATCACATGAATCCTTGTACATTTCTGCACACACGAGCACAGTAAAGAAATACAGAGGAAAGCTGTACTTTCATGTCCGAGTTAAGCTAATTTTTTTTCCTAATTTTGACAGAACTATCACTGCTCTAGAACATTGTTTTCATTCAATTAGATTTATAGTTAGTAAGAAATCACCCATCCATGCTTAACTTTCTCAAGTATTGAAACAACCGCATAGTTCCCATTATTAATAATTGATAGATATATAGAACATCCATATGCTTAAGAGACATGGAGTTATACCATCAAGTTGTGAAATTTATGATCAAACTATTTTCCGTCTATTAGATAATGGAAAGTCAATGGCAGACTTTAAGAACGATTTTATTAAGGAGTATCATCGCATGAATCCTTGTACATTTCTGCACACACGAGCATAGTAAATACAGAGGAAAGCTGTATTTTCATGTTTCCATCTTCAACTTGTCGATGGCGAACGTACGTACACGGATGGAGCGAAGCCTCGCAAATAAACCTCAAGATCTTTAATCTTTAACTTCGTGTTTCGAGATTTGTTGCGTCCTCTTCGAATAAAATGAATTCCTTAATATGGTATTATTCCTTTAATTGAATGAAATAATATACATGCATGCAGTCAACAACGACAGAAGGATATGTGCAAAGTATTGAGAAGAAGGATTCAGGATTGATAAGTATTAGATCGAATCAAATTTAAAAAAAAGCAGTTTTATTCAGTTTTTTTTCTATTTATATTTAATTATATTAAAGAATAATGAAGATAATCATCCATACAGGACATATTTCCTATTATTATTAGTTTTTGATATAACTAATTAATGTATAAATCTTTCTTTTTAATTAATTTTTTATATCATATATCTTATAAATTAGAGTTTTTAATACAAATATATATGTTTTTGCCAAACCAAATTATTTTCTTCTAGCATAACTCGCTCTAATATTCAAATAAACGTTTATGTTTTTTCCTTATTTCCTTCTATACTTATAAATTAAAGTTTTCAATTAAGAAAATATGTTTTTTTTAGTAATACGTAAGCAAATTAGATCCTTGAAACGTAAATCCCAAAAATATTCAAATACAAATGAACGTATAAATCTCTTGCTTTTAATTAGTTCCCTAAGGCCATGCACTCTAACTAAATACCAAAATTGATTTCAAATAATGCATGGCATTGTATAATCCATTAAAAGTATTTTCATTTTTTTTTCTCTCGATTTGTTCACAGTCACAATTGTAAATAATTTTTGAAAGTAAAATCTGCATCGCATTTAATTAACTATGAAGCGTTCTTTTTTTTGTAGCTTCTCTCTTTGCACATTCCCTATCGTCCGTAAATGATTTGGCAGAAATTCTTCATCAAATTGCCCATTTTTGCATGGCCGAAGGAAAGTAGGAAACGTTCGCGTGAGTGTCCGTGCTTTCAATTTTCACTTGCCCTCCACGTGCTGCAGGTGCCGTTTCAAAATCAGACTTCATTACCTAATCTCCAATTGTCTTCCTCTTACGCAAAACGTAAGAGGTGCATTAGTAATTCGGTCAGCACGAGAGACTACGTTTGTTCTTCTTTTTTTATCCTCTTCTCTTCCTTTTCCTTTTTTTTTCCAACTCTCGTTTCGTTCATATCACGAATCGATTTTATTGTTTTGTAATTAGAGATTTCTTCGAGATCCAGGTGTGTTTTGAAACGTAACCTTAACATATCTCTCAAAATACGCTCGGATGAATAGCTTTCTCCTCCATTGTGAGCCACGAACGAGTGAGGTGACTTAACATCCTCTCGAATAAATGCACAAGGATACAAACTCATTAAACACACTCTGCTCACATACTTTGCTTTTTTTTTCACCTCTGCTTTAACGTATTTACTTTACCTTAACTTCGTTGCATCATCAACTTTTCATACCAGAAAACGATTGGTTACAGTTCGAATAATCAATTCACAAAAGCTTCAAGAAAAAATATAACATTAGAAATGTTACAAGAAATAATCCTGATAGCAAAAAAATAAAGCCCTCGATTTATCCCTCTTGATGCATACTTATTTTTATTTACCCAGTCCTCAGATTTCTCTGCAATAAAAATGATGGTAGCAAATAAAAATTCAATGAAACAACCATAATATATGTGTGTGTATGAGCTATATTTTTTTCTGGTTGCTTCGGCATTCGTAGAAATTAAATTCCTATCGGATCTTCTACGTCGATCCCGGAGTTTTATGATTTCGCAACAGATTCTGGCCATTTGAATAACAACGGAGTTGAAGGGGAGCCCAAGTTAAATTGATCCTTGGCTCCCTCTCTCTATCTTCGTACGTTTCCTCTCGCTTCCACCCTCGGTATTCAATATGTCTCTGTCTCCATCTCCCTCTTACTCTCCTCGTACTCATCCTGCAACCTCTTCTGCCCTGCCGTTCCGGTCATCCCTTCGGGCTTTAATGTACAGTTAGTTCAAGGACGACGCCGCTAAGGCCTTCCGCATACATTGATTAACACACTCCCGCAGGTCCATCTTGAGGTTGTTTTCCCTAAGCTTAGGTAGCAACAATCTTAGGAGTTGCTCCAAACCGGTATACTAATTTTCAACTATAACCAAAAACAAAGTTTCATTTAATAAAAAAATTAAACAATTCAAGTATCTTAGCATTAATTAATACTTGAAATCACTTTTCTACTCTTTTCTTTTCTACTCTAATCACTTTACATCCTCGGTTCAATTTCGCATCTTCAGGCGTAAGTTGAGAAGTTATTCTATATATTACTTAAAATGTATGATGCAATTGGTATAAAATTGGTACGGATCAGTGTCATTGAACGATCAGGATGGAGCGCGATGGTCCAGATCTTCGTCTCGGATTTAATCGGATCGTAGTGTAATTAGCTGCAGCGTGCGTAAATCTTGTTGCGTTTTCCATGTCGCCAATTTTGCAGGTCACCTCATCTTTATTGCGAACCGCTTTATGCGCATGTGGATGTATGTATATATGAATGAATCCTCTATTTCGAACGAAACCAGGTCATTGGAAATATCTTTATGTATTTGTGACCGAATGTGTCCCTTCTAACGAACTGTAAAGAGAAAGAGAGCTCTCGTTTGTAATTGCATTTGCAGAAACAAGTAAAGAAGAAAAAAAAAAGAGAGTATACAGCAAGAAGGATGAGGATGAAGATGGGGAGGAGTGCGGTTTTGGATGGAAGTGGAACTAGGTGGTTGCGCTGGGTATTGGGGAATTAGGGCAGACGCCTAATGTCGGCTGAGGAGGAGAAGGTTCTTGCGCTCCTTGGATCGGTTCTTCCTTCGGACGTGATAAACAGTTGGCTGGTCCTGTGCAACGGGAAGAGCGCAAAACTTAATACCGCATTATACCGGCGCCGAAGAGGCGTCGCTTCGACGTCGCTCCAAGTGACGTCGTTCCGAGTCTAACCACGTGTCCCATATTTCATCATCAACCCCCCTGGCCTGTCTGTCAGCGCTCGAGGACGTCGCCTCCTCCTTCTTCTTTCTCTCTTCCCACTCCACCTCTTCCTACGATCCTCCTTTGCCTTACAACGAAGCCTCCTACTCCTCATCCTCACAACCTCATCCTGATCCTTGTCCTCGTCCTTTTCCTCGGCGCCGGCAACGCCCGAAACGGCCCGACCCAAAAGGGGATAATGGAGGATAATAAATAAAAAAAATACATCCTTCTTTTCCCTGTGTGTTGGCCAGATTGACTCCCGTTGCTGGGCAACAGCCAGGCTCTCTCCGTCTCCCTCGCTATCCCATCTCTCTCCCATTCACTCCTCCACCCGTACCGTACGTACTCCATTCCCCTTTCTCACCCTCACTCTGTCTCTCTCACTCGCACTCGCACTCCCCCGCATTATATCGTTCTCCCTCTCTCTCTCACTCGCACCCGCGATCGATATGCGGAAGATTTCCTCAGTCACCGCGACTGTGACTGGAACAAAGCAGCGCGTTCGTGGATCCTTGCACAAACACCATTTGACTCTTATTTTATAAACCCCATTAATCCGGCCTCCCATAAAGAAGCTTTATGATTCGTCCGCAGATTAAACAAGGACGAATCCTCATTCCTCACCGATCACCTCTCCAAATTGGTCACGTCTCGGACGACGTCTTCGATCGTCCGCAGGATTCAATCGGACCTCAATCCTGCAAACACACAGTTCACAACCTATTAATACCGACAGCATTCATAAATATTTAAGAATACAATCAACAGTTTAAAAATAAAACACAAACACCTGTAAGAATTGATATAAATATTAAATTAATTAATTAAAAGCAAAAATACATAAGCAAAAGTAAATAATGTATTTTTTTATCAAGAATGTTAATTTATTTAATTAATAGCAAAATCTTTATAAATAATGAAATTCGATATATTTTTTAATCAATAAACAAATAAATTTATCAAAATTATTGAATTTACATTTATCAACTATATCTTTATCATTAATGTGTAATAGACATTAAAGTAATCTTCTATAGTTTTAAAAGTTCTTAAATTCAAGGAGCATTTTATGAACAACTGTTTAAACACTCTCATACCAAAAAAAAACTACATAATCTAAACGAGTTTGTCCATATAACTCTCACCAGAGATCTCCAGTTTAAATACCGGTTGTTTCCCAATTTATACAACTCTTATTTATATATATATATATATAAAATAAATCACCTGGTTTTAGTTTTGTGAATATTTTGTCCTTCTAATTTCTGTAGAAAAAATGTGTACATATACATGATTCATTAAGATCTTTAAAAAAAAATTGTGTTAAACTTTGAAAACAAACGAGATTTGTTGAAAATTAAATATTGTAAAAATTTAGAATTGTTTTGTATATACAAATAAAAGTTGACTTTTAAATGCAAAGAATCTTTTGCTGCTTTTAAATCAATTGTTTGAATTTTGAATGTGTGCGCAGACACGATTCGTGCGCATGATTGCAGCTTGTAAAACTCCGAAGCAAGAAGTATTTCTCGACTTTCATTATAATCAATGAATGTAAAAATGTTGTCTTGAGAAATAGAAATGTTTGATTAATTAATATTTTATTGAAAATAAATTAATATGATTGCTAGAAAATGTGTAGATTTAAATCTAATTTATAAATTATAAATTGTTATAAAAATTAAATCATTTTATTTATTTGATAAAAAATAATTTAACTTTCATTTAAATATTTTGTAATTAGTGTTAATAATAAAGATTTGTTATAATTTTGCTAGTTTTGAGAAGGATTCAGATAATTTCATTTTATTGTTAATTTATTAGATGTTATGAACTAACATGTAAGGTGGAACAAGTGAGAGCAGGTCGAATGCATATCTTTTGTCTAGCCAGTAATCAAGCCAACAAACGGTATAAATAATACAAAAAATAGACAAACGAATCTCTCTGCAGCTATTCAAATGGTTTATATATATGTGTAATTGTACATAAAGTTCATTGGTCTCTAGATTCTATTTGGAACAGTTAACTGGTTCTCGTATTCGTTTTGTTCTGTACTCTTTTTTTTTCCTCTTCTTTCGTCCTTCCTCAGCTGTATTCTCTTCTTTCCGTATTCCCATTTATTCTAAGTGGGTGATATTAGTTTTTGCCACTCGAGTGACAATTTGGTCGATGCGTGTGTGTCCCAGCTCTTCCGTCTGGATTCGATTAAAACAGTAAACAGTAATAAACGAAGTGAGCGGAATGGCATACGAAAAAAATGGGTGAAAAGAAATGACAATCGGAGGAGAGACAATTACAGACAGAGAGAATACAAAAAAAAAGTGTGTGCGTGCGAGTCAAAAAGTAGTGCACGCCGGATCCCAAGTAATTGAATACTCGTTATTAAATCTAACTGTCAATTAAACGGAAACAATGGTCGAAACAATGAGAAAGACCGTTCGAATTGTTTTCCTAACATGACTTCGGCACGTTTTACTTTTCGTTCGTTTCTTTCGATTTTCCAAACTCATAGAGCGAGTATATACGTCGTAATGCAATCACTTTCCGTTTCGAAATGATTTTGTTTGAATGCGCTTTGCTTTCGGTATTTATGTAATAACGTAAATTACATTTGCATTTATAGACATATTATGAATGATAAATTACTGAAAGGATAACATTAATTATACAAGTGACATTCGGGAAATTAATCTTTCTTAAAGTTAAGCAAGAACTGTGGATGCTTTAAGGACGGATGTGCTTTTCAAATCTAAGTAACGTATTGATTTCGGTGTTTCTATAAGATTAACAATGAGTAACATCTATCGGATACGATATGATTCACATAGTTAAGCAATACCCGTGGATGCTTTAAGAATGAGGGATCCTATCAACACTTTTCTATTCTCATTTAAATTATGTATTGTTTTCGGTTTTTCTATTTTCTCATAAATCATTTATCATTAAAAGAATTATAATTAATACGAAAAATATCTGAAAGATGACAATAAATAATACATAAAATTACATAGTTAAGCAAGACCTGTGGATGCTTTAAGGATGAAAATATAGTTTATCATTTCAAGTTTACTAAAATTCGACTACTTTACTTTTTTCAGTAATTTTAGTAATATGGTAAATAACGTTTGGATTTAAAAATTATAATACAGTGGTACCTCGATATACGAGTGCCCTAATATACGAGTGTTTTGAGATACGAGAATTTTGCTTTGAGATGAGAGCATGATTTGAGATACGAAGAATCGCACAGTACACCGCTGCACAACATGCGCATGTTGGTGTCGTGTGCTTTGAGATACGAGCAAGGTTAGGGAACGAATTAAACTCGTATGTCGAGGTACCACTGTATGTCGGAATATACTGAAGGAATAACAAAAAATATACATACATTACCAATTACATCTATCGGATACTTCATATTCCACAGAGTTAAGCAAGTTCTGTAGGTGCTTGAAGAATTAATGATGATTGATTGATTGTACACTTAATCAGGATTTATTTAAATTGGACTTATATTTAGTAATTGAATGCTTACAGAGAATTTTATATTTCTTTGATAAATACACAAATAATATTATTCTTTCCTTATCAAACTTCTTTCTTTTTCATATTCTAGTTCTATTCTACTTTTACAAAACTAGATTATTTTTAGATTTATAAAGTCTGAGAAAACGGAGCTTTTTTTGCTAAATTTGTGAATATCAATTTAATTATCTAAATATATTATTTATTTACATTTTCCTTACACATTTTTTTTATTGATTTCAACATTTCCAAATGAAATATTAATTACATCTTTTTACTTTATTTCTTACACACATATATTACCATAAAAACATGTCTATATTGATATTCTTTGGAGTAATTAGTCTACTTTTCACAGCAAATATATAGTTTTTATTGCATTTGCATGTAGGCTGAATAATATGTAAACAGACTGAAAACTAATTTTCCCCTGTGTATCGATAAATAAATAATCGAATGTAGGACTTCTTTGGGGGCGGATTGTAGTGACAAAAAAAGAATGTAGGCTACAGTTTCGTCTCATTTTCCACCTGGACAAGTGGGATTTCCTCGAGGAACGAGCATAAAATATTGAAGGAAAGGTTCGCGTGTTCAAGGTGTATTAACGCACGCATGGACGAATTGACAGCACTCGTCCATCAAGCTCTTTGTCGGATCTCCGTAACATGGAAAGAAATTGTATGTGCGCGCACCATCGCGCACAAGAACAGGAACACTTTCTGCAAAAATTACTGTAATTCCCGACGACGACGAGCCGATCATTAGCTTCTTTTTCGTCTCATCTCATATTTCAAATAGCATCTAATCACAATCAATGCCGTTGTCCCATCTTGCAACATCATACGTATCCCGTCGAATTACCTAAGTCTCTGGGGGGATTATTTACAAAAGAAATACTTGTTTTCAATCACAATATTTCAGAGTATCTATTTTCGTATATAATTATGGTCTAATATGTATTTTTATTTATAAAATCGAGAAGGATAACTCTTCAATAGTGTTACTTGATTATATTTTTTCAAACTCCAGCATACCTCGCATAGTACGGCTATTGTTTCTTACTTTAATACGGTTTCAAACAGTCCTATGATCCGATTACCCGCACTATGCGAGGTATTACTAAACAGATTTATAAACTATCAGTATACATTTTCAGAGTTTTTATAACCAACTATAAATGTAAAAGTGCTGCTTTCTTCATAATCATGTAAGGTAATGTACTAGGCTCTATCTAGTTCACAAGACTTCAGATCTTTCAACATCGAAATTGCTTTGGCAAACTATTTAATGTTGATCTGGTTAACAAAATTTAGATATATTTCCTGAGTGTTTATAACTAATTATAAAATCGAAAGTATTGCTGTCTTCCTAAATTCTCTTTTCAGAATTTATCTACATAACTATAACAATTAAAAAAAGTAACATATTTTGTAAAAAAAAACTAATTAAATGTAAGATAATTGCTTATATTAGTAACACATTTTTTGTGTCTAATGTAACTAGTTAAGTTAGTGATAATTGCGATGTAGGAGGTAGGAGTATGTGTACGAAGGAGTGCAGCAAGTCTTGCTCAATTACCAATGAGCATAATGGTTCGGTTTGTTGGGTTTCTCAAGTCGGAATTCTAGTAATGTGTGTGTGCACCGATCGGAGTCACGGTTTCGAGTTCGTCCTTAATGGTTCCCATGCACCGTGTCCTCTTTGTTGGACTAACTGGACCAACGCAACGCGCATCTCCCACCGAAGAAGAAGAAGTAGAAGTACAAGAATAAGAACAACAAGAAAGAGAAGAGGATGGTCAAAGACCCAAAGTCCGTTGGACGAGCGCGAACACCCGAAGAAGAAGAAGAAGACTTTCAACAGGAAATAATATAAAATATCGACACACGCTGCTTCCACCGTGTGCATAGCTGCTACGTTATGCTAACAACAGACTGCTCCCATTCTGTTTATAATTCGTTTATAAGTATCGCTTTCCGAAAAGGCTATTGTACACGTTCTCACAGCTTTTCTCACATCTCGCACATCGTACCCTCCTTGCTTCCACATACACACAAATACATATACTAACTCCTCTTCCTTTCCTTCGGCTCCTTTACTTTCGTCTCTTTATTTTTCCAAACGCCATTGTTCTCAGCAAGATATTGGCGTCAGATTGTATATGCACTGCGAATGCTAATGATGGACAATTACATTTTATAGCACCTTACACTTATTCTCCGCACCACACAAAGCAGATATAAAATGTTACAGTCTTATCAGATTTTACCTTCTACCATACACACATATAGACTCAACTTTAAATCTACTTAAGTCCTAAACCTTTATTTTATCGTCCTACAAATATATACAACAAATTTGAAGGCAAAATGTAATGAATAGTAAAGCTTTCATACATTTAAACAAAACTAATTAAACATTTCTACTAAAACTCTGGTTTCATAAATAAACCAGTATACTGACAAAAAGTTTGTGCATAGAAACTTTAAGTTTATTAATTTGATCAAAATTTTCTACGACATTCCTATAATTGATTCGAACGTTCTTGAAGATATTGTGAAAACTGCATCAGATTATCCCAGAAAGTAATATGAATCTTATTATATTTGATATTTAATTGTAAATTTCAATTAGAAGAAATATACATACGAAAATACAGTATTTCTTGCTTTAAATTAGTAATGGTTGCAAAATGATAACTGTCACCTTGTGTCAAAGCGAGAAACTAATGAAATACACTTAACTACTAAGTAATCATAAAAGATTTTTTATTCTTAATCAGATAATTGATAATAATACTTGTTACTTCTATAAACAATAATATTTTTGTATATAAATAAAAATTGAGGATATCCTTTGGAACAGACGATCTTCCTCTACTTTTTGTCAGGTAGTTACAAAATGAAAGTTTCTCCGAATCAAATTGAGTAAACATCCATGTTATTCAAAAGTACGTAAAAAGTGAACAAATAAATATGAGTAGATCAGATTTCTTGATATTTCTGCAGACCAAAATAATAAAAGAACAATAAACTAAAACTGTATTGTCATAAAGATGTTATCGTCATAAAAATATTTAGTTATTCACAAAAGTTTTATGCCTTTAATAGATACGTCATATTTCAATTAAGCATTGCTAATTAACTAAACGACCTGTCGTCCAGTGTTCATAAAACACCTAATTTAAGTATCTCAATTAACATGAAATTTATAATAGCGCGCGTGCTTTTCCGTTCGCAACACGTGTTGATTCGCCACATAACAAAAATCGAATAATTCTTAAAGAACACGAAAAAAAAAATAGATATAGAAAAAGGTAACGACGTAATGCAAGAAGAACAGTAGAAGGAAAACGAGTATCGCAATCGCCGAAAACAGTTAATCCAAACATGTTGGATCATCACCGTTCGGTATACATAAATTAATTAAATATAGAACCTCAAGGTTGTTTACCTGTCTAGTTATTCAAGACGTTTTCGTAAATACACACATACACACATGTAGTCCGAAAAGACTAATTAGTAAGCGCTCAGATCTCATCGAAATGCTCGTCGTGTGCCGCAGGAAGCCTTCGTAACCAACAAATATTTTGTCACTTCTTGTTTACCAGGTGACCTTCGACGTCCACAAACAAACCAAAAAAAAAGAAACTGTTGAATCTAAGAATATCGCCTTTTTTTCCTGTGTGTTTACTTACACATCGTTCCGAACTTTTCCACCACTTGAGCAGCTAATTATGTCGAAGCAAGGAGTCCTATCGAGTTGCAGAGAGGACTTCTTTTCGTGTCTCTGCGGTGAAATAATAAATCTGCATTTTATAGGTTTATGGCCGTATAAAAATCGTTGCTAATGTGCTTTTAATTATTTACGTTATACGACCCATAAATTATTTTCGTCAAATTGGTCTCTCTGTGAAAAATTTATAGAGAGAATAGCCTCGACGTGAACTGCTTTGCAGCAATCAGGAAATCTTTGGAAGTGCTTACCTTCGATCCCGGATTCATAAATCGAAGGATACGCATGTTATAGTTATAGGTCAACCAGTTCATAGCGCATTTCAGTGAAAGTCATTTCTAAGATACTCGACTTTTTTTTTGTGCTTAATTATTTCTAAATTTATGACATCATTATATTTATATAGAAAGGTATTTACTTTACACATAATAAATATAAGAAAAAAAAAGTGAGAACTAAAAGTTACATAATGAAAAATGTCAATATTATCAAAATTAGTTTCTTCAAATATTAAAATTGTTAGTTGTGAGAATGATTTTGAGTGGAAGATTTATTTTACTCAATGAATTTACTCTTGTCTCATATGGTTGTAATTAAAAATTGAGGCCTCTATAAATTGTTAATTCTGCAAACGTTGATTGAGTATTTACTGCGACAGAAGCCCTCTTGGGATGTATTTTAAACATCTCTCGATGCATCACTTTTCTTTATAAAGTGTACGAAACACCGTTTATATCGTTGCAACATTTATAACAGCTGTATGAGGCGTATAAGGCAAATAATGACCATCCTACATTTTTCGTTTAAAAAAAAAGTGCAATTACATTTAATTTTTTTAACATGAATGAATGACTAAGAAATATTTTGTAATCATTATTAATCTCAACGTTTAAATTTTAATACATGAGTTTTTTTTTTCCATTTAACATATTGATTTGTAAAGGAACGTAGTACTATTTGGAACTTCTCAAGTTTCAAGTATAACAGTTTGAAATGTTTAGGAAATATAGTAGCTTGAAGTAACATATCAGTGATGACAGTGAACTGAAGTAGAATCAGATGAGCTGTCATGTATACCAACTAAAATAATATGTCATTATATTACAGTGAATGTGTTAATATTTTTTACAAGTATTATGTAGTGAGTATACACTATGAGTAAGTATACAGTATAAACTTTATAAGTTAATAAAACTAGACCTTTTTAAAACTGAACAATTTATCCTATTTATACAGATAACGAGGGTATTAAGCGCCTATGGTAAGTGTCCAATTTGCTAACCAAAAAAATGTCAAAAAAATTAATAGTAAGAAGTCAAATCCAGTTACATCCATGGCAGTGTTTTCTAGTATAAAATAATAATAATGTTTATTACATCAGTCGTTCAAAAAAAACATATACAGTAATCAAAAAAAATAAAATAAATATATATAATTTAAAAAAAAAAGTCAACTGATACAAAGTGCTATTGACCATAGGTATTTCTGCCCAGTCTTTTAGTATTTTCATTGATTTATTACAATAGTAAAAAAGTAATATTTTACTTAATACCAACCATTTTGTATATAAATCATATATAAAGTATACACAGTGGAACCTCGCTTAACGAGTATAATCCATTCCAAAATTTCCGGATATTGCATAGTGAAATACTCCTATAGTGAAACATATTAAAAAATACACATAATCCGGTTTAAAAATAGTCAGATCTGAAAATTGCACAACAAACTAAATTTTAATTCAACAAAAAATAGTGTACTAAATTATTATTTTTTTGTAGAAATGATCATATCTTTTTTAACATTCAAGTTTATTTTTGTGCAGTTTATTTATTTTATATATTTAGTTGCTCGATTAGTCCGGTTTCAAACATAATATTGACGGATCGCACTATGCCAAGTGTTGCTGTATTTACTACAGTAAATATGAAATCGGTGGCAATCGCAAGTCCGACGTTCGAAATCTCGACAACCATAATCCCGACTGTATTAAAATCCCGACTATATCGAAAATGTCTACAATAACATTTATAAATTATTCCGGAACATAGTGACTTTTAAATTGTTATTAATAATAAATAATATATTAATAAATAATTAATAATCTAATTGTATTTGAGATTATTTCATAATGTTAAGGTTTATTATGAATAATTCAACAAAATCAAATACATTAATAATAATTTATTGTTATTAATAATAAAAGTGTAGCGATCCGAAATAATTCAATAATGTTATTCTAAAAAAAATCGATATAGTAGGGATTTTGATACAGTTGAGATTTTGATATAGTCGGGATTTCGAATGTCGGGATTTCAGTAGACGGTGTTTTGGTTGTCGGGCTTGCGATATAGACCCATATGGAATATATAAATACACTCATTACTCAATTTACACTGTTACAAAAAATCGATTTACCCATATTTTTAAATATTTAAAATTTTATATAATTCATTTAATAATCAAATAACAAAATATTGATGTAGTCGTCATAATTATTAATAAAAATTTTAATAAATGATTTGCTAATAATTTCAAAAACAATAATTTTACAAAGCATATATTTACTATTTAATTTGTTGCTTCCATGCAGACAGACGGGTAAACATAGCAAACGTCACTGTTTGCACTTAAATTAGGTAATAAATCGCGTGTCCGGTTATTTTAGCAGTTTGTGCAATATCATTTACAATCTATGCCATAACAACAAACAAACAAGCAACAAAAAAATGAGTGAATATGCAGGCATTCAGAGAAGAAGCACGGAAACATGAACAAAAAATCGTGTCTTTCTTTAAACTGCTAAAGAACTTTTTCCATCATCTTCTTTGTTGCATGAATCGGTATTGCGCAATCAAAGTAAACACACAAAAAAAAGTTGCTGTGTAAAACAGAAGGAATGGAAAAGGTGAGTTGCATTTGAATTAAGTTGTGACATTGTCAATGTCACGCGGGTTCAGGGCGACCGAATTAAGGCGTTTTGCATTCAATTACTAAGCGCTGAAACTAGTTTCTTTCATTAGGTGTGTATCCTCTTTCATTTCTTTTTTTTTGTTGTTGTTTGCGAAATTACTAAATTGCCGGAGTGTAGTAATCTTGCGGAGCGGAGAGACAGAGAGAACAGGTGGGTCGGCAGAACGGCGCGTCTGCCCACAAGATAAAGGTAAAATACAATAAAACCTTTATTTATTTATCAGCGGGAGAGAAGGAGAAGCGGAATGATGATGAAGAAGCAGGAGGAGGATGAGGATAGGTGAAAAAAACAACAGCAGCTACAACAGCAACAACAAACGGATGATGGTAAAATCGTGGCTCTCGCACAAACGGACGTACGTACGTACCAATGGTATAGGTGTGTATGTATGTTGTACAGGACACAGGTGGTGATCCCCATCTGCAGGTCCCAGACAGGTTCACACGTATTACTTTGAGTGTGGTCGCCTGGGCAGATGCCAGCAACAACAACAAAAAAATGTAAGGAAAAAAATTATGAATATCGTATATAATTGCCAACGAGCATACAAAGGAACTGCGTGGATGAGTTTAGTTTGCTTCGTAGGAATTAACACCAATTAACAAGGATCGCTGCATTTTCCGGATGGATTTATGGGACTGGGGCAAAAAGGAGAAAAGCGTCGAAGAACCGCGGCCCTCCGGTTTGACACTAATGGTAGTAGCCATTGCGATCTCGATCCCCGGAGCTGCATTCCTACGGTTGGGCATGACTTGTAACTCAGACTCCCATGGACAACTATTTATAAAGTTATAAAAATCATTGTAATAGCATATCACAGAGTGCAAGTCTGTGTATCTGGATGTGTACTTGTAGATATACCATACACATATATATATACACACACACACCATCATGAGTTATTATCGTTAGGCTTTCAATTTATTATATTCGTATGTAATCATATCGCGCAATGCATGAGCGCTTGCCTTAAGTAGCCAACTAAATCATCTCATATTTAAACACGCTTATTACCTACTCCATCTTACCCCTCATGGGACTCTTTGCTCTTCGTACTCCACCGTTTTGCTTTCAACATTTTATATATATATATACATATATAACATATTCGAAGAGAAGAAGAAAAAATAAAAAGAAGGAGTTATAACGAGACGGATTTTATAAAGTTAATTTGCTCTTTTGCGAGTCGATAACCTCCTGATGAAATTACCGACGAGCGTAGAATTCCGTTCAACTTATGTAATTTACAGAAAAAATAAGAACCGTTTTGGATCTGGACAGCTGGAACAGTTGAAATTCCCAACTTCTTCTCCATTTTTAATTAGCTGTTTGGACCATTTCCGTCATCTTCAACTTGAACTTTTTTAACAGTTACATTTTAGCTTTATGGCAGGATACAAATATTCTCAAAATCAACAAAGAATGATCATAAATCTAATATATCAGTGCTTTTCAGTAAGTGTGTTACATTTTTTTTTTGTTAAATGATGTTTTACATCTTATTTTCAGATATACTTCGGACTAATTGAGAAACTTAATAAAATACATACAAATCGTACAAAAAGAGACTTGTATAATTAGTTTTTTAGAAATTATTTTATTTTGTTCAATTAAAATTTAGTTTGTTTCGAAATTCCCAAATAGGACTATACTGAACCCGGACTAATCGAAATCGGTCTAAGTGAGGTATTGCTATACTGCGAAAGTTTAACAGTATGGTCAAGTCTGCTGGGAGACAAAAAAAAATAGTTTGAATAACACTGCAAAAAAATCTATAAAAATGTTATTGGAAATCATTTATTTTAACTTCATGGGAAAAATGAATAAAATACAAATTTTTCTTTTAAATTTATGAAAATCTTCAATAAAAATAATTTTATAAATTTGATTAACAATAGTTATATTGCAAATTAATAACTTCATTTATCAAAGTAGAAAATGTATACACGAGAAAATAATAGAAACAGCTATAAATCTATAGAAAAGATAAATGATTCCAAAGTCGAATGTGTTTAGGAAGTAAATGTGTTGGCAGATTCATTTGATTTTACCATAAATATTTAATGCGTTTCGCGTAGCCAGGAACCTCGAACATCTTCAAGCAAGAAGAAATCCATCCGAACATAATAACATAATTACAATACTATAAATTTTCAATATTGTTTCGAATTACCGGTGACTTCCTGGTACGCAGAGCTCCGCGCTACGTTCGAACTTAACCGATTCATTAAACGTCTAATTGCTGAAGCTAATTGAAATCCCGGCACCGCCAAAGGAATCGCATCCGCACGTCCCTGCTGCCATCTATGAACGCGATTTTATTACGCAATCATTCACAATAGAACGCACCGTTGCGTTCACGAAACAAAACAAAATATGAATTTTCAATTACAAACAATAAGAAATGTTAGAATGTCAAATGAATAATTTGACACTGTAAAATTTGATTATTTTTCTGTATTGCAAACATATTGTGACTTAAATGATGGAAATAATTGATTTATTAAATAATAAACGCATTTTCCAAGTTATTATTACGTTTTTCTCTGGTTTGTATTCAATAAACTGTATTGTTTGCTTTGTTGAAGTAATAAGATTTTTTTTTACAGAACTCGGTCAATTTATGGTTACTGCCATAAGAGCTTGCAGAGCATTCGTGAGTCAGAAAGTATCGCTCTCTGTTGTTTTATTCTTCTTCTTCTCATCAATATTATATGGCCTTCTATGAAAGAGAACATGTTTATATATATATACACATACAGGAATTAGTTCCAGAGTGTTGTATCGATAAAGCAAGAAACAGCGCGTTTGGAGTGAAGTAAATGTAACTTTAATATCACAATATTGCTGTTATTGGTCTTAAATCTACAAGAAAAATGACAACATTCGCGTTCCGAGTCTCTCAACAAATCTTTGTTTTAAGACTGGTTTCTTTGATCTGTTAAACTTATATGGTTTCAATTTTTTGTGTTATTTCAAAATGAAATTATGTTGTTTTCAAGAACTTCATCATCAAATATATTTTATTCAATATATATAAAACTCACACGTAATTTCTTAAGATTAATCCAATTCTGATTACATAATAATTTTATATTTGAACATTTTAGATAAGAATTTGAAAAATCTAATTAATGGTTATCAAAATTAAGTGTCATAAAAGAACCATTTAGTTTTGACCTTAATGAAATTACCAAAATAGTATGGTTTGGATTTGGTTAGGTGTTAAGAGAGGATTTATAGTCTATTCATATGTAGAAGAGTGAGCAAATTGTGGGTAAATACAGGTAACATTAGAACAGGATTGTGAAGCCTTGAAATGCTCGTCCGTGTGTATTTAATACATTGAGGGTTTGAATCCTCTTGAAAGCATTAAATAGAGCATTAAATATTTCAAGTTCACTTGAAAATTCCACGATAAAATCATTATCTCGATTGACTTTTCACACTTCCGAGAATCAGGAAGGCGTTTTAATTAACGCTCAGAATGTAATTAGAACTCTGCCCTTTTGTCAGTCCTTGACACTTGGCCTCTACGATTCGTCCACATTTTTTTTTTGTTTGTTCGATCCCCGCGCGCGCTTTACCAAGCGGATAAAAAGATTTGATAGGAAAGTCCGATAGTGGTGACGATAAAATAAGGAAGGGAAGGCGGCATAGCATATCTGCATGCATGTTCGAATGTACCGGAAAAATATTAACTTTACGCCCGGCTTTGACAAATCAATAAGCCCTACAGCGGTCAACACCGCCCAAACACCCCCATGCTCTCAACCCCTAACTACGAAAAACACCCCCATCCATCGAGCACACAACACAGCACACGTATATATATATAAAACTCGGCTTCCATATTATGTAAACAAAAATAATAATCGATATGCCGATAGAGAAGAGTATAGGAGTGAAAGAGAGTATAGTTAGCAAATGAAGGGAGTCCATATGCGAGACAATGGAGACAAGTTTACCCCCTCAACACTGCACCCCCTTTTCTTCCCAACCATTCGGATCGGACGTTTCTCTCGCACCCATTCCGACCGACATTTGCAGTTCTACCGTCCTCCGTTTTCGTAAACCCCCTGCTAAGTGAATCCCCCAATTTCTGAGTTGATTACGCGAAGCCAGACAGCTTTTGTTCTCTTTCCATTCTTCCATTACATTTAGTACGTACACACGCGGCCTCGGATTGTTGTGTTTTTATATTGAGCTAAATAAGTGTTTGATTATTTCAGATACCATACGAAACGAAGGGCCCGTACTTACTCTCATTCTCTCAACACTTTTATTGTTATTAATTTACCCTTATTCCTTGCTCCAATTAACGGACGATTCAGTTATTAACGAGCGCTAATCGCGTCCGATTAATTCAATTACTTACCAACCATTCATCGGACGGAACTATTTAAAATTTCATTCCTCTTAGTCACCGCGATTCCCATGGCACACGAAAACGAAAACAATGAAGTAATCGCGCACAGTCGAAATGAAAAAAAAAATAAATAAAGAGACGAAAGAAATTAAATTCGAGCCTTTGTTTCAAAATTGAACACGAATTATCCACGTCGTTTCTCATTTTTTTTTTCGAAACTGACGTGAAACTTTTAATTTTTGGCTTCCTTTGTCCATGCTTAATATACTAAAAAAAAACAATAGAATTTAGATAATATCAGTTAAACAAAAATATTTTGAATCTGTTATATAATATTTGATACTTGTTTTTCATTCGAATTAGTTTCTAAAATAAAAAAAAAACTTTTTTCTGCATTCCAGGATTATCTCTGATTATAACTTGAATAATCCAAATTACACCTAAAACAGTGTTTCTAAACTTATGGATTGCAAATTGACAGCTGTCACCTTATGTCAAAACGAGATACTTGTGAAATGCACTAAGCAACGATGAAGAAACGCTGATTTTAAATATTTTTAGGTTTATAAATTAATCTGTTTAAATATTATAATATAATTAAAAAACTGAGAAATGATGAATATGAATGAAATAATTTTGTTATTAAATTTTTGACTTTCTTGGTTCATGCTCAATGCACAAAAAAAGCAATCGTATTTAAATAATATCAATTTAACAAAAATTTGTTGAATTTAACTTTTGATACTTGCTTATCATTCGAATTGATTTCTAAAATAAAATTTAAAAACTTTTTTTGTGTATTCCAGGATTTTCTCTGATTATGGGAATCAAACAACTCTAAAACTTTCAATATATTAACTTGAATAATGCTAATTACATCTGAAACAGCATTTCTCAACCTATGGATTACGAAATGAAAGCTGTCATCTTATGTCAAAACGAGGCACTTGTTAAATACACTTGGCAATTGGGTTAATGTACAACTACAATCAAATATGATTAAAATGGTTGAGAAACACTGATTTTAAATATTATTAGGTTAATAAATTAATCTGACCCAATATTATAATATAATTAATAAAAAATTGAGAAAAGATGAATATGAATGAAATAAATTTGTTGTTAAATTTTTGACTTTCTTGGTTCATGCTTAATGCACTAAAAAAAAAACAATCGTTTTTAGATAATAACAATTTAACAAAAATTTGTTGAATTTAACTTTTGATACTTGCTGATCATTCGAATTGATTTCTAAAATAAAATATAAAAACTCTGAACTGTTTTTCAGGATTTCCAGGATTTTCTCTGATTATTGGAATTTAACAAACTTTGAATATCTTAACTTGAATAATACTAATTACACCTGACACAGCGTTGCGAAATGACAGCTGTCATCTTATATCAAAACGAGGTACTTGTTAAATATACTTAGCAATTGGGTTAATGTACAACTACAATCAATGGTTGAGAAACACTGATTTCAAATATTTTTAGGTTAATAAATTAATGTGACTAAATGTTGTAATATGATGAATAAAATAATGAGAAAAGGGAATATTTATATAAATTAAATAAATTTGTTGTTTAACTTTGATATTATTTAAGTTTTCTATGAAAGTTCACAGTTTTGAGATGTGCTGATTTAGTGTATGCATTCACGCAATTTCCAGTTGGATTGGAAACAAAACAATTACAGATAAATAACTGTATAAAGCGAGCGAGAAAGAAACAGCGATTTTACGGTCGTGTGCTATGTGTGTTTTGATTTAGTTTATTCATTTGCTCTCTATAACTGTACTCAAATGATTTGTTCAAACACACACATAAAACTTTGTTCCCTCTCATTCTTCACGCGCATACACATCCACATCCACATTCACATCCATATACATATGCACACCCATCCATACACACGATCCGTAGGTATTTATACAGTTATAAAATATATTAATAGATTTACTGTAGTGTAACAAAGACAACAAAGAACATCGTCGGCTCCTCAGAACATCATCATATATATATAACCATTTGTTTCTTTCTTTCCGTTCCTCAGGAGTTATTAATAATTCATGTTACACTTATTGCACCTCGTGTACTTGCGCCTTGTCGGAACAATAAAATAATTTAACTTTGTAATATCGCATCAATTAAGTCTGACTCATAATTTCCATTTTACGTTCTTACTTTCTGTTGTTGTTGTTGTCTTTTTTTATGTATGTATATCTTTCCAATGTGTTGTTCTGTCTGTATGTGCGAGCCGAAAATATATTTTTTCGGCTGCACAAGGCGCGGAAGTCTTTAGTCAACAACTAAGTGAAGCCCCTTCTCGTTCCCAGACCTTCTGCCACAGACTTCCGGTCTTATACCTGCGTCTTTTAATCGAATAGATATTAAATACATGAGCCAAGTATATTTCAATAGGCGGAAAAGAAAAGAACCAAGGAGAAGGTAAAGAGACAGAGATAGAGAGAAAAAAGAAGCAAGTCAATTGTCTCGATCCGCACTAAAAATGGGATTTCTACAATGGGAATTGTTATGGCGAGTTGGCATCATAACGGATATTTATTAGGTCTTCGGAGTTAAATGAACCTGATATTACAATGAAAAATTTAATTCATCCATTATTTTTGTAAAAAAAAATATTTTTATAATACTTTATTTTTAATTTATTTTTATATTTATCAATTAAAATTTAGTTTATTTTCAAATTTTCAAACCTTATTTGGAGCCGTCTATGTGAGTTATTTTTGAATTTAAAAAGAAATACAAACAAAAATTAACTGAATAAAAAAATCATATTTTAAACTAATGAACTTATTTTACGTGAACTTTTTAATCATCAGTAAAATAATTAAGCTATATAAATATGAAAATGGTAAAAACCGTTTAAAATGCACACTTCGAGTATTAATTAATAATTAATAAAAATGTGTTAAAATGAAGAATATAAAAAACTGGTAATTAAGCATTTTCTTGTAAATTTTCATATAATTATAAATATTGCAATTTTAATATAGTTTGTTGTAAGTTAATCATTTGATAATCCTTCATGTCATGTGGTTGCAATTTGTTCATCACACATTTAGATACAGTATTAATTAATAATTCAATTCTATCACTATATAGAATAAAAAATCATAAAAAATTAGTAATCAAGGATTATTATCAGTTGTCTACATAATATACATAATTTGTTTTTAATCCTTCATATAGTTTCGATGCAATTTGTTCATATTTTGTATCTTAACTCTTAAGAAAAAGCAATGTTGTTTATCATTGCTTTTTCTTAAGAGTCTATTAAAAAATTAAACAGTTAACTTATATTTCTGATTTTACAATACAATTAGTAATTTTGGAGTAGTTGGAACAAGTGTAAAAAAATAGAGTTGAAGTAGAAACATTATTTTATTATACAATGTTTACTCGGTTAACGTTAAATTTAGATTACGGATACTTTTACAAGAGAAATTTTATGTTCGATCAGCGAACACATATTTGGATAACGAACATTTAAGATATTCGGTTAACGAACAATTCGGGTAATAAACATCGTCTTTGAACGGTTTATGTTCGTTAACCGATCACCCACTGTATACTTCTTTTTTTGTCTACCTTTTATTATCGTTTGAATACATTACTTATTATCCTTTCATTCAATTTGATCCTTTTAAATTTTCGTCTTATTATTTTTCTAATAAGATTCTTATGAACAGAGCTTTCATAAAAAACAAACAAACATTTACGTGTTGTAGATTTATATTGATTATCTGATTATTGGGGGCAGGCAGCTGCCCCCAGACTCCAACCTCTCTCCTCTCACCATCCTTTCAATTGAGAGTTCCCCAAATAACCGTCGAAGGTGCGTACAGATGCAAATGGGGGAAAGCTCTTTTAATTGTGATGCCCTCGCCTCTCTCTCACTCTTTTTCACTCTATTAGAAAAGGGCTCAGTAGGGTGACGAATTCAGTCGCACGTGGTATGTATTTGTGTGCATGTATATATGTCTGCACAAGTACAGCATATCTGCATCTACCTTCCGGTCGAAACAGTGCAAATTGATCGTCGCTCGGGCCCCTCCGAGCAGCACACGCTTTTTGGCACAGATTGCTTTTTAATCGCATTTTAATAATTGCATCTCACCCGAAAAATAAATTCATAAAAGTTAAAAAACCCCTTCGTTTGGCGCGCATCGGCGTGAGGGTTTGTTGGAAGCGCCGCATATTGGAATCCAATTAACGCACTTATTTTCCTATTTAACCGAATCAAAACCCAATCTGAAGATTATTAAATAGAATTAAATTGGATCGAACCTCCGTTTCCTGCTCTGCAGACCTACAGTTTTTTTATTAATATTTTCAATGAAATAACCTTCATTTTGCTTCAGGCAAATCTACACATGATTATACAATAATTATATATAAATAGTTTTTTTTATTAGCTATTATCAACATTTTTTTGTTTATAGTTTAAAACTTAATTTTATATAACGATCATTATTTCAATTAATTAAGCAATCTTTTTGAGTAATCAATTAGTAAAAACTATTAAACTAAGCAAAATACGACATATGTTTTATAAATGTGGGAATACAATAAACGATACAAAAGTAATAGCGTTTCTCAACCTTTATTTGTAGTTGTGACCCAATTGTTTATAACTTAAAGTTTAACTTGTTTTGACGTAAGGTGACAGCTGTCATATTGAGAAACGCTGTTTTATAATATAGAACTGGATGATTTGAAACAAATAAAAAGTTACAATTATATAAAAATAATTTTACGTAAAATAATAATATTTTACAATAGAATAACGACAATTGAGAAAAAAATATCATTTGATAGAATTCAAAGTATTTTTAGTAGCTTTTGAAGTGTTGACAAAATTAATGGAATAAACCTTCATTAAATGTAAAAATTAAAAATTAATTTAAACTATATTTTTCTATATAGAAAGTCAGAATAAATTGTTCTAAAAACTATGATTTATATTACCTTCCTGCTAAATTTTGAAACATTTATTGACAGAAAATTAGAAACTAATTTTGTTATATAAAACTGTATTAAAAAAAATGTTATTATAACTAAGAATAAATATAAATTGAATTAAATTATGATTTAATACATAAATCCATATCAGATTCAGCAATTTTGTGCATTTTTGTTTAATTATAAATTAATTAAAGATGTCCAAACATACGTTTTTTTTTCAACTAAATAAAGGAACATCCAGTTTTCAGAAACATTTAATAATTTAACGGAAATTAAACTCGGTTTAATTTCCTTAAAAAAAACAGCGACAGCTTTTTCGATATTCGCGCATTGTTCCAATTTATACTTTCATCGTCCTGCTTTTTTTGAAGCTCGCTAAATTTTGACCATCGATTTATAGATTAGCGCCGAATAAAACACAATGTTGTTTCATTTTCAATCCTTTTGTTATACCACGTTTTCTTGATTAATTTCCAATGTATCTGTATGAAAGCTTGTATATTTTGTACGTTTTAGCTATGAAATAATAATGGATCATATCAAATTCTAAAAATAAAATAATTAAAGATAAATACAATACCTCACATAGTTTTGCCGGATTGTTTGAAACCGGACTTATCGAGGCATAAAAACAAAGCAAATATAAGAAGAAGGATACAGGAAAAAAAAAGATCATTTATATATAAAACAATATGTTTATGTACTATTTTTTTTATTTAGATGACCGAAGTAAAACGAAATTTTGTGAAAACTTGACGAAAAATGTAACTCGTTGTTGGAGTTACATAAGAAATAATAGCTTTGATTTGTATCTACAAGATAACTGGAAAGTATAGTTTAAAGTTGATTTTGAAAAGTATAAGCTCGCAATAGATGTTATACGTATTTCATATGAAAAATCTGTAAACATTTTTAAGATTAAAAGGCTATCAGATCATCTAAATGAACTCAAGAGATTAATTAACCCTTTGCGGATGAAGAATTTTTAAAGACGTATTTTCAACTGTTTTTTTTTGCAAAATTTCTGTGTATTGTTCCTGTAATATAAGTGGCGTCTCTACACAAGAAACTTCAAAGCTTTTATGGCTCCGCCTGCAAAAGACTAGTGGCGCCTCGCTTACAACTAAAATTTGATACATACGCCACCACAGTGGCATTCTGTGTAAATAATAGGACGGATATATCCGCCGATGGTCCGCAAAGGGTTGAAATACAAATGTTTTCTGTAATTTTTATCGAAGTATGTCATCTTATTAATAACATAATTCCGTCTTATTTTGCAAACATTGAAATAACTCATGACATAACTTGATGTACTTTTCTAAAACCTTGATGATCAAGAGATTTATGATAAAGAAAACAAATTTTATGGAGTTTAACCCATAGTCATTCATTAATTATTATTTAAATGTAAAATATGTAAATGAGTCACAGTCATTGAGAATTGATTGGTGGCACCTCTGCAAAAGAATAGTGGCGCCTCGCTTAGAACTAAGATTCGATAACTGCGCCATCACAGTGTCCTTGCTTACAATTATACACAAGCGTAGTTTTATATGTATTCTAATATATGACGGATATATACGCCGTTGGTCCGCAAAGTGTGAAAGTTCAAATGTTTTCTGTTATTTTTATTGACTTATGTCATCTTAAATTGCAAACAGTGAAATCACTCATGATGTACGTTTCTAAAACCTCAATAATCAAGATATTTATGATAAAGAAAACAAATTTTTTAGAGTAGAACCCATAGTCACTCACTAATTATTATTTAAATTTAAAATATGTAAAGTCACAGTCATTGAGAATTGATATGGCGGATATATCCGCCGTTGGTCTGCAAAGTATTAAAATTCAAATGTTTTCTGTTATTTTTATCGAATTATGTCATCTTAAATTGCAAACAGTGAAATCACTCATGATGTACGTTTCTAAAACCTCAATAATCAAGATATTTATGATAAAGAAAACAAATTTTCTACAGTAGAACCCATAGTCACTCACTAATTATTATTTAAATTTAAAATATGTAAAGTCACAGTCATTGAGAATTGATTAGTGGCACCTCTGCAAAAGAATAGTGGCGCCTCGCTTAGAACTAATATTCACAAACGTAATTTTCTGTGTAAATGATATGGCGGATATATCTGCTATTGGTCCGCAAAGTGTTAAAATTCAAATGTTTTCTGTTATTTTTATCGAATTAGGTAATCTTAAATTGCAAACAGTGAAATCACTCATGATGTACGTTACTAAACCCTCAATAATCAAGATATTTATGATAAAGAAAACAAATTTTCTGCAGTTGTTCCAGAATTAGTCACTCATTAATTGGTTAATTATTATGTAAATGTAAAATATGTAAATGAGTTACGGCTCAATGAGAATTGATTGATTATAAAATTTTGTACCAAAAAAATTAACATGTATAATTGTATCAAATTAATCTTATTTCCGAAAATATATCAGTAAGATGTAGAACATAAAAGTTGCGAAGTGAGAACAGTATTTCCAATTAGCTTGTATTATAAATCAATAGATCACCTCTAACCTCGGTCCACTCGCACACACACGCATTAGATTAGAAATAATTGCCAACCATTAACGACTTTATTATCTAAAATGCACCGACGTAATATAATTGATTTTCGCGATGCAATTTATTTGCTCGAATACGGCCATGATTTATGGTTTTGAACGAAAACGCAGCGTGATTCGATTCGAAAATACATCCATTTAACATCTCAATAAAATCTAAAGACGTTTATCTTTATGTTTGTGTCTGTTTATACATATATATACGTGCTATGGGAATTGGTCATAAATAAGAGACTCGTATTATATTTCAGTAAAATCAACGAATAATCGCGGTTGGAGTCAGAGAGAAAAAAATATAAATAAATTAATGAAACGTTATCATGTAATTAAGACTTCAGAATAATGCTATTATTATTCATTAGACAATTAATAGAGTTATTGATGAAGTCACTAAATAGTTATTAGTTCTATGAACATTGATTTAGGTCAAAACAACAATATTAATGTTCGTTGATTCTGCTCAATTCATGTGAAAGTCAAATTAAGAATAATCTTTCTAAACAGACTAAGTGTAAATTAGGTCACTTCAATCGTGTGGCTTCAATAATTATATTTACTAAAACTTAATTAAACAATCAGTTTATTCTCCGACAATTTTTTCAAAAAGAAAATGAAATGATTAAATGAAATTCTTATATAATTTGCTTAGAATATTATCATATTATTTTTAGGGCGACTAATAGCCGAATGGTTAAGTCGCCCTACCCACGTGCTGGTGGGCACAGGTTCAAATCTTGGTTAAGCCAAGCCCTTTGTGAGCCCTCTCGGTGCTTGCAGCAATAGGGCCATCGTTCATCATTATCGTGAAATGAATGAGGTTCAGCATATGGACCTTCAGTCAAGTCGATGGACAATGACAGTCTTAAGGATATCAGCAGATTCACAGTCAAAGGAAATATTGGAATCGCAAAGCATCAATATACTACTGAAGTTAACCTATAAGACTACAGCCAACAAATTAAAATCAAAATCATCATAATGGTAACTATCCACCGGGAAAGATTGTCCATTTAATGTCAACCCCGCTCTTAAATTTACTCAATGTTCACATTGATGAACAGATTGCGAATAAAAAATTACACGACATAAAAACAATATTATTTTTAATAATTATTCCTTCTTCATTTTAAATAAGGCAGTTTTTAAATTCTTTTGAATAAGGAAGTTGTTTTGACTATGAGTTATATGATCTGTAAGTTTCTGGGGATGTTTGTTATGGGATTTGTTAATAACTCAGTTAATTTACTTTTCGCAGTGGAGCACAGTTGCATTTTACGCGAAGTTAAACGTGGATACTTCCAATTCCGCTGCAGAAGCCGCCCCCCGGACACACGAAATATACGAAATGCACTTTTGGAAACATTTCTCCTGCTGCACTCGCCGTTGAACCCTTTTTCCAAATTAAATTTAACGCTCATTCAAATACGTGCTACGGCTTTGTTCCATTTAGTCTGAGCTGTAAAATAGTTTTAAGCGTTTTGTTGTTATATTTTGTATTTATATAATAAGTACTATTGTTTTATTTTAGAAACTCCAATGTAATTATTTAAATTATAAAGCAGAATTATCAAAACGAATATTTTGATTGCGAATCGATTTTATTTTTTAAAATGATTTGTATATTTATTATATAATATTTTTTTATCAATTTATTGTTATTAAATTATATTAGTTAAATTTTGTGTCCAGACTATTTAAAAAAATCTCAATTGATCAATGACCTTGAAGTCCTTCAATTTTGAATATTTGATAATACTTGTTACCATGAAAATCAACTAAAAATGTCTTTTTAATTAATTTATTTATTTTTATTTACAAATACAGTGTAACTTGTCAATTTATTGATTAATTTAAAATTAAATTTTGCGTTCAGAATGAAAATTCCTATTATCTACAAACTTTTTAGTATTCTGGGCTTATCAAGTATTAAAACTTTCATTTCAATTCATTAATAACTCGAGGCTTTGTTTGGCAATAAGAAGAATTCAGAAACGTTTCTTGTCTCAGGATGAATTTTGAATGGATATATAAATAACATAGTTTTATGGGCTATTTGATAATAATTCATACTTTCTGAGGTTTTCAAGTATATTTTTTTAGGAAATTTTCATTTGGATTGATCAATGACCTTGACATATCTTGAATTGAGAAGATATATTTATTGAAAGACTATTTTTAAAACTTTAAGTTAAAGAAGATGAAAAATCATAGAATTCAGATACTTTTCTTGTCTTAGTAGGATACATGATAGTTCTGTAGAACTATCAGACATGTTTTATGTTATTTATAAAAATACTGGTTTAACTTGAATACTAAGACAAGTCGAAATTCGAAAGAGTCCATATATTTAACCAAATACGTCTTAAACATGTCGCTTCTCGTTGGAAAGAAATGTTAATTTACAAGTTAATTTAAAGAAAATTAAAGGCCATACATTAAGGAAGCGGTAATTCAGTTCGTTACGAGATGCACGGACATTATTGTTTCGTTTGCCCACGTTTGCTGCAGATGCAGTTTACCAAAATTGGTGAGCGATGACTAATTGTTAACCATATAGGTGGAGTCCCGCTGCACTGGGTCTCTCCACCATACAGATGATGTTGTAAACGGTATCCAAGAAACGTAAACCTACGCAAAACCCGATCCCCAATTTCCGAGATTACCATTTCGGGCTGACCGTATTCGGAGTTCCCATTAGCGTGATTGCATTACAAAGTTCGTTTCAATTATTTAGAAGGATGAAAAAGAGACACCAGCATCCACAAAAACCTTCCTTTTCTCAATCAAAACGAAGGACGTCGGATGAATGGTTGCGATGTCGTCGGTCGGGATGAGCGTGTTGTGACAAAGGAGGAGACACCACACATCGAAGACGACGCCGCGTTTCATTAGGCGCTCGTTAATGCGTAATCGGCAATTTCCTTAAGGTCCGTCCGCATTGATAATTATCAACATCCATGTAATTATGTCATATGGGAGCAGCAAGGAATGCACGCCCAATCAAAAGCAGTGCACTGAACACAGCCAACTGAATATCATCGGGTTTATGGTCGACTTAACGATCAGACATCATTATCCATCATCGACATACATTATAGAATTATTGCAGACCATAAAACACACATATACTTGTTGTGATATATAAACAAATATATACTTACGTGATAATTTAAAAAATGTAATAACTTATACACTTATTCTTTCTTAACACTCTTACCTACTTACAAATAATTAAAATTCAACTTATATAAACACTAATTAGACAACTATATTAACTAATTCAAATTAAGCGTATACGACGAATATGTATGACAAAAATTGTAAAAAATTAATACATTTTTGGTAATTTATGATATTTTGTCGCAAATGTGAAGGTCGTAAATCGAGAAGTAACTGTAAATAAAAATAATATGTACTTCAAAGTTAATGCATAGCTAAAGAGTTTCGAGATTCTCTGAAAATAGGAATAATTCGAAATAGTCCTAAATCGAGAAGTTTCTGCATATGTCAAACATATTTCAATGAGTTTTTTTACTTATTTGAGAATAAGAATAGATGGAAATAGTCGTAAATCGAGAAGTTATTGCATATGTCAAAGATCTGCCAAAGAGTTTCTTTTTATTTGTTTGAAACTAAAAGTAAATTGAAATAGATGTATATGAAGAAGTTACTGTATATGTCAAACATCTAACAATTCTTTTTTATTTGTTTGAAAATAAGAATCATTCGAAATGGTTATAAATTGAGAAGTTAATTTAAATGTCAAATATCTGTCAAAAAAATTTTTGATTGTCTGAAAATAAGAATAATTCGTCGAAATGGTCGTAAATCGAGATGTAAATTTATATATCAAAAATGAATAATTTGAAATTGCCCTAAATATAAAAGTTACTGTATATATTTTAAATACCTGCCAAATAATTTTGCAAATGTTTGAAAATAATAATAATTCTAAATAGTTATAAAACGAAAAGTTCCTGTGTTACTGTACAAGTCAAACGTCTGTCAAAGAATTTTTTTAGTTTGAAAATAAAAATATTTAAACTTTATACACCAAAGTTACTGAATATGTCAAACATCTGTCAAATAATTTGAACTGTTATAGATAATTAAGACTAATTGAACTCTATAAGCCACAGTTACTGTATATGTGAAATAGAGTTTTGGATTTGTTTGAAAATAAGAGCAATTCAAAATAGTCGAGAAGTTACTGTCAAAAATTTTCAAACAATTTTGGGATTTAATCGAAACAGTCATAAATCTAGAAGTTACTTTATATGTCAAACAACTGTCAATTAGTTTTGGATTAGTTTTAAAATAAGAATAATTTGAGGTAGTCGTAAATCGAGTACATGTATAAAACAGTTTTGGGTCAGACTGAAAATAATTGAACTTTATGCACTTTTGCAGGGCTCTGTGTATACACATATATTAAACACCACCATATGTATGTCAAACATCTGTCAAAGGGTCTTGAGTTTCCCTGGTCCCCGACACGACCTATATAGGATTTCCAGCATAAATCAATCTAGTAAGTCATGATGAAGATGACGTTTCCAACCATCATTTTTCACCGTTTTGTGTTTTTGTTTCTTTCTTTTTTTCTTGAAACGGTTGTAGATGGGAAACTGCGTTTCCTTTCATCATTTCCGATGCGCGCTCGTTGCGTTCTTTTGTTTTATGTCTTCACCCCATTTCACGGTGTAAATTTCCGAATATGGGGCGTATCGGATGCACTTGCGTAACCGTCAATGCCAATGAAGAAACGGGTTCTGTCGCATTGTTTCGAACTATGTATGTATATACATATATGTTGAACAGGCGTCGGAAATATTAATTGGCCAGGTAAGTCGATCCAGTTGATGCGGTCGTGCAGTTTCCTTCCGGTGTGCATCGGCGAATCCACGCATCGAAGCTCCCTCCTCCTGCTCCGCCATCCCCCTGACCACCCTCGCACTCCGTCACTGGTCCGATCTGGGCCCCCGTGAGAACCACCACGGCGATCCTCCGTGGGAAATGGCTGAGCATAACAAACCGTTTCAAACGCTCTTTTCACTGCTCTTCTCCCCCATCACCAACATCGGACGGAGCGAGCAGGAAGAAGCAAAAAAAACACACACACAACAGAACGCACAGCATATTACATAATATGGTGGGTCTATTCTTCGCGTTAATTAGGTCGAGGTGGAGGAGGGTGGAAAGGATCGCATTAACAGGTTGCTACTGCCGGATTTAACACTCGTTAAGAAATGAATTCGAGGCGACAGTAAATTCACAGTAATTATCGAAACATGGATTTGTTTTTCTTTTCCTACACAAATATTTACTAATAGTTGGTCGCATTTAATGTCGAACGTGTTATGTAAACTGCTCCTCTTCGACGCATTCTAATGCATCCACTTACATTCTTAGCCAAATTAACTGTTGCGTCGTATATAAACATTTCCAGGAATGCAATTGTTTCTACTTAACACAGACATACACTGTTTGGTATTCTTGAAAGTTATTGACTCAACTTTGACATTTCTTTCGCTTTTGCTTATTTGTTATTTCCCAACATAATGTTGTGTAAATGTTCAAACATTTAATTTGCTTTTATAAAACAATAGTATGGAACTTCCGTATACATTTAATAGTTTTTTAAACAATCATAAATCATTTTCTTCTTAATGAATTGAAAATTTTTATATTTGGTATTAATATTATAACAAACTTATATTTTAAACTCAATAATTGAATACATACACAATTTAATACTCTTACTATTAATAATTTTGAATGTTCAAAATACAAGTAGATATATGAGTTTATACATTACCTTTTCAGGTGTTTTTATTTATTTTTTCATTGGATTCATGAAAATTCTTGCTGTAATTTCGTATTAACAACATAAAAATCTTATATTTTTATCTCTAACATTAAGACTAGATAAATTTAATACTTTTTCTATTACTTATGTTTATTCCCATAAATCTCAGTAGATTTAAATTTGATTGTATACAGTACCTTAAATGATTTCTTCAGTTGTGATACTTATTTTATAATTCTATTTTATAATACATTTTTTCATAAATCCAACTCAAAACTCTTGAATGGTTATTTTTTAATACTTGCAAATATTAAACTTTTTAATTGAATAGTTATATAATAATTATAATTCTCAATTCTATTAATTAAATAGATTTACATACAACTTTATACTATACTATACTTTACATTAAATTATTTTATATTTATTCACGTTTCTTTTAAAAGTCTTTTATTTATATTTAATTAAATTATAAAAAAAATAAATGAAAAAAATATAGATTCTACCTCTGGGTCAAAATGACCCATTTATTAAATATTTTTCAGAAACAAATCAAATTATTATTTTTTTGTAATAAATACATATTAATAATTCTCATTTAATGAATATAACAACATTTAAAACTGATTTTATTGCTTAAAACAGTATGGTCATTTTTGTTGAGTAAGTAGAACAAAGTTGTCTTTTGCATATGTCACATAACGTTACTGTTTTCTTATCGTTCTTGCCTGGACAAAAATTACCGTTTCCTTTTCGATGTAGGAATCCGTTCATTGTGTTTCAACTTGCATTTTAACATGATAAGTTCTAAGATTTCGGTTCACACAATGCACGTCCTACTTGTTTTATCAAAGAAAATCTAAAATTCTTCTTTCCCAAGGGTCAGGATTCATATGTTGCCTTTGTCAAATTTTTCATCGAGTGCATCCACACCAGCTTTAGTCTCATTATAGAAATATACTCTACAATAAAAGACTGCTTTGTTTCTATTCCAAAGTACACTAGAAAATACTATCATAACTAGAACGGCGAATGAAAACAAATATATTAGAGAGTCGAACCGAAATTAACCGGAATTTTGAACTGAACCGTAACTGTAACCGGAACGAAAAATTGCTCAATTGAAAAACCGAAACATAACCCGGAACGAAATTTTAATTAGGTTCAATTATTTTTTTCATTAAATTAATTCATAATCGCTTTCTTTCAAGTATGCTCTAGTGTTTTCGTTTATTTATATAATCATTCGAAAAAATAATTTTTTGACATTGAATACTCCAAATTATTTTTTCAAATAAACAAATACATAATAAACAAAACCATCAAGGCCGAATTTCGTGGGAACGCTTAATCATTAATACAAATAAAGCCTCAATCAACCACCGACTAAAAAGAGAAAATTTGAAGAAAAAGAGCAAACAAGTCTTGCTCAACAAACATTAGAACAAACTCAAATGAAAGTGATTAAAAATGATATTACTGTAAACATAACTGAAGAATCATTACGAAGTGCATGTGTTGAATTAGTCACTAATTATTTTTTATTTCTTTTGTTTTTTTCAATTTTATAATTGAAAACAATAGTAAGGGAATTTGGTAAATACAATTAAACTCGATTTTAAATTTTAACTAACCAATTTAAATTGCTTTATTTCGATTTTAAATTTTAATTTCAACCGGAACTGAACCGAAATTTTTAGACAAACCGAAACCGAATCTGGAACGTAACCGTAAACCGGAACGAAATTAATTCTGGTTCGACTCTCTATTCTAAATTATATATTTTATTAAGTAATGAACTTAAAAAAGAAACATTATCATCTATATATTATGAAGAATTATACATAAAAATGTTATAAAATCGATTATGTTAAATCACATTGTAGTATTATAGAAGCAAAAACCATAAGAAGTACAAAGAAAAAAAAGGAAAACTAACTGCGGGAGATCAGAGGAGCAGACGCACAAAAAACCGGTGGCAAACGTATTTTGTTTACCGAAAAATGTATATTAATATGGGAAGTTCGGCAAACAAACCTCTCGCATTATTATTTTTTTGTTTTTACTGTTTTTGTTTTGCCTTTGTCGTCGCGACGTTTCCATTTTGTTTTTGTTTTTTTTTTGTTGATCGGTCGGACGTCGCAGACTTTGCATATTTGATTAATCGTTCCAAGTTTAGAACAATTGCAGCGCTTTCCGTCTTCAAATATGTTAGAGCGAGTAAAACTACATTCGAATGGCATTGATCTAGAAAGAGAGAGAGAGATCGAGACGAGGTTTGAGACCAGGTGAGAAAGCGCACGCAACGCCGAAAGCGAATTGCGTAAATTATGTCTAAATAAATAATATCAAAAAAAAAAACGTTATGAACACAACAAATAAATATAAATAATACGAAATGTCGTAATTAATAGCTTTATGCATAAAGTATTTATTAAATTGAATTAAAACTCGTATAAATTTTCCTCACCTATGCTTCGGTATGTGTGCTCAAATCGGGAATCTTGTCTTATATAATATTGTGTGCATGAATTATGAATAAGATTTACTACTGTCCATTATTTATCTTTCGTGTTTGGTTTTGTTTCTCAAATACGTGGAAATCTTTGCATTCCACATTAAATTGAGTGATCAATTATTTCTCGCAGAAAGTAATTAATTTATCACATTTTAATAACACGTGTTTAAATATATTAAAAAAAAAATTTACTGCATCACTAAGACAAATTTATTATCAATTAATTAATATTTTTTATTATCATGACATTTTACGATAATATAAAACTTTAAAATTAAACATTTTCTTTAATGATCAATTAATTAATTATTATTAATTAAATTAAATAAATAATTAACCTCATTTCAGTTCTGATTTTTGAAGAAATTTATTTTTTTTAATACAACAAAATCGTAATATCAATTAAAATAAAATTTATCTAAAATATAAAGGATTTGACTATTAGAAGTTAAATTTCCAATTGAATTTTGATGTTAATTTTTTTATATTTGATTCAGTATTAATAAACTTAGAATAAAGTTAATTTTATTGTAGGTATGAATCAAATTAATGTAAAAGAATTGACGAGATCTCATTTGTATAAGTAAAAAAAAATTGTAATTCGAAATTATTTTGTATGTTGATCACGTTGTAAAAACAATGGATTTTCAATCATGCTTCATGACTAAATTTGGATATTGTCGCTGAATATGTCTTAGACTTATTGGACTTTAAAAATGAAAATCTTACTATAGATTATAAGAAGAAACTGAACTGAAATAGATCATCATGATTAACGAATCTTAAGTGAAATCCTTGAACTGATGGAGGTCGATCTGAAGGTTCCAGAAGAAATCTAATCAAGCATATACATATTACTTCAGAAAAAATCTTGGTCATTTTAAAAATAATCTCACTAATTAAAAAATTGAATAGCAATTAATTTAATTACAATGATAGAATTGATTTGTACTGTTAACATAAATTTATATTGTTTTGACTTAACAAAATTAAGGAACTAAATGAGAAATCAGCAGGAATTCAAAATACATATGTATATTTTCATTTCCTGTTTAAAAATTCGTATTTTTTTTTGTTCTAATTACGAAAACACGAGTTAAGGATTACTGATAAATCTTCTAAGCTAATGACATTTCTTGTCTCCGCTCTAGCAGTGAAGAGTCAGATAATATTATGCAAGATATAATCTAATTAAAAAATACACGCGTTCCTGAATGAATGGATATAGAAGAGAATGTTAATCCAGTCAATTGCGATGCCAACAAATTATTTCGTCATGTCTCGCCGCGAAGATTTGAATTAATTTTAAATTGATTAACGCTCCGATCCGACTTAATTAGTTTGGACAGAAGATAACACACAGATTAGTGAACGAGTGAAAAAAAAACAACAACAGAAGCAACACGGAATAACAAATTTAGACTTTAGCCCTCAATGAATAATTTATAGCAGAAATTTACTAAAAAAACAAACAAAAAAGTGTTGTAATACGTTAATTAATTTAAATTTAGATTACATCTTGTTGTTTTCTAAATATTCATTTCGTTTTATCTATCTGTGTTGTAATTTGTGTCAGTTATATAAGAATTAAGATATTATTTTGTATATGAAATGTTAGAATCAAGATTAGGATATTCTTATGGATAAATATTCCTATTAACTTTGATTTTATTTTATTTATGTATGTTTTTTTATGAAGAATACGTGTAAATACAGAAATTTCATCCCCTGATGTTCTATTTTAAGAGGCAACAGTATGACCGTATCACTTAGAGAAGATAATTCTGTTTAGTTAAAAGGAAAAAGGGGATGTTTTTTTTGCTTTGGAGGAGGCGGCTCAAGCTAATTCCGGTATAATCTGTACCTGTTACGGATACTTATGTTGTCTGGTATATAAAGACTTGTAAATACCATGCAAAATGGGGGAGACAATTTAACTTATCTACGCTTCAAATTTAATATCCAAGACAACATATTTACATTCGATTTTTTTTTGACAATAAGTTATTTGTAAAGAGATGCTCGGTTACGCAATGCAAGTTTATAAATCACAAATGCGGTGAGACTATGTAAACTGCATAATTCACAAAGCAAAAATAAACATTATTTGAATTGAATCGAATCGAATCTGCATCCAAAGAGGTTTCTGGTTTTATGTCTGCGCGAGGTGTACGTAGTAAGATGATTTACGTACTATTAGTAAAAGGATTACAGCCTCGGCATTCCGTAGAGTCAACTTTGGAATTAATTCGAGAAACGAAAAAGAAATATGCGAAATTGAATAAAACAATAATAATCATGTTTTTCGCAATTCATATTGAACGAATGAAAGCATCGGATGAGGATGCTTTTGATGATTGTAATTACGTTTTTGCACAACTTCGTTTCATGAATTATTTACAGAAAGCAATTCGCCCAAATGGACTTTCTATGAATCCGGAGTGCTTCCACCCAAATTAACCAACGAAAAGACAATGAATAAAAAAAAAGAAGTGTAAGAGTAGGACGATAATGAATAAGAAGGTAGAAATGATATATAAAATGATTCATTATGCTGTTGCTACCTGCAAGGTAATTTTTCTTCCTTGCCCGATCTTAATTACACAACGGACACCAGCGGCCGATGGTAATCTCGTTACGCGAAAATAATAATAATAATATGAAAATAAAAATGGAGGAGAAGGAGATGGAGAAGGACGAAAACAATATGGCTGAGGGATAATAATGATAATGCGGCGAAGTGCGTTTCGCGGAAAAACGGGAGGTGGTTCAATAACCGAAAGGTGCTCCTCTCGGTATAATTGCCTTCGAGGTTTTATTTTCATTTCATCTCTTGTTCTTCTCCGTCTTCGGCGCTCCTTCTAGAAGCCCGTGGACCTTGCACAATTCGTCGTATCATTTATGTGTGGTAAAAGCATAGTAATCATTGATCGTGTTTATTTTTACAATTCTCAATCGTCTGAGTCTAGTATTAATTAGAGTTCTGCAGCAAAATGTGGAATTTATTTTGTGCATTCTCTGATCTTATAAATACAAAAACTTAACCCATTTCGGAAAAGTCCTATAAACAGGAGACTTTGCTTATGCAAAATTCCATTGAAAGCCACTGTGAGTCATCGAATCTTAGATCTAAACGAGACGCTACTAGTGTTTTTGTCTGCGACTAGTATTAATTAGAATCCGTAATGTCAAATTTATTTTGTAGATTTTCTAATGTTATAAATACAAAGACTTAACCCATTTCGGACAAGTGGCGGATATATCCGCCCTGTCCTATAAACAGGAGACTTTGTTTATGCAAAATTCCATTCAAAGCCACTGTGAGTCATCAAATCTTAAATCTAAACGAGACGCCACTAGTGTTTTTGTCTGCGAATAGTATTAATTAGAATCCGTAATGTCAAATTTATTTTGTGAATTTTCTGATGTTATAAATACAAAGACTTAACCCATTGCGGACAAGTGGCGGATATATCCGCCCTGTGCTATAACCAGGATACTTTGCTTATGCAAAATTCCATTCGAAGCCACTGTGATGGCGCTGTCATCGAAACTTAGTTCTAAGGCTTAGAACTAAGTTTCGATTAGAATCGCTTAGAATCTAAGCTAGACGACACGAGTCTTTTCTTCAGAGTCTAGTATTCATTAGATTCTTAATATTAGATTCATTTTGTGGATTATCTGATTTTATAAATACAAAGACTTAACCCATTACGAATATGTGGCGGATATATCCGCCTTATCCTTTAGATAAGTGACTTTGCTTAAAATTCCATGTGTTGGATACTGTGGTGGCGCAGTCATCGAATCTTAGTTCTAAACGAGGCGCCACTAGTCTTTTTTAATAAAAGCTTTGACGTTAGTTCTGTAGAGACGCCACTTGTGTTATCAAAATATGCCACAACTTAATAATATATGTTGAAAATGCAACTTTCAAATATTTCTGTCCGCAAAACGTTAATATAAATTAACTTCTTTTAGTTCTTAACTAAATTTGATTGTTTCTTGTTAACAATCAAAATAATAATTTGAATTGAAATCAACATTTTAAACATAAAATTCTAATTTTGTTTTGGACCAAATTCTTCAAATTTGCTGTAATTCAAGCAAAGCACTAACATAAGCTTACTAAATGTGTTTATTCTTAGAATATAAGAATGTAATTATGATTTAAGTGAATGAAATAAATTGATTGAAGTAGAAGTTGAGAAATTAATTCTAAAACAAAAACAATAACAATCATTGTTTGTTTTTATTTTTACAAATTTCAATAGTCTAAGTCTACTATTTATTAGAATCCTGTTGCGTCATGTAAGATTTTTATGATGTCATAAATAAAGGACATAGACTAAATATGAATGAACTTCTTCAGGTTTTTTTTTGTTAACAAACAAAATAATAATTTGAATTGAAATCAACTTATTTGAGTCTAATTATCATTCAACTAAATAAAATAAATGTATGAAGTTGTAAAAACGAAAAACTAAAAGTAATCATTGTTTGTTTTTATTTTTACAATTCTCAATTGTCTGAGTCTAGTATTAATTAGAATCCCGCTGCGTAATGTCAGATTTATTTGGTGGATTCTCTGGTGTTATAAATACCGCTGCTCGGCCTAATATATGGGGGGGTGTATTATTAGAGAAAACCCTCCGTCTTTCCCTCGCCCTTTCACGACGGGTTCAGAAAAGCCCCCATCCTTCGTCTAATTTTACACAAGGAAGGAAGCTGTACTCGAACACTGGAGTATTATTAGACGCGTTATTTATTAGTTTATTACCGTTCGGATTCTCGCCGGCGCTACGACATTCCTAGCTCGCCCTTTTTTATTTCCTTCCTTCCTTCCTTCATCTTCATCCTCATCACCTCCGAACGATGTCCTCTTGCCCGGCAGCAGCAGCAGTAGCATCTCGCCACGCGGAAGACAAATTGGTCGTCCATCCTCCGTCTCTTTTCATCTCGTTTAATTAATCAGCGTGACAACTTTCTCGAAGCTCAGCATCCTTGATTACTCGCGCGTTAATTGCTCCTCGATGTATTTATATATGTACATATATATACATTCTTGCAGTATTTGGAGCAATTAATAAACAGCAGGATTCGTTTATAATTGGTTTCCACGTATACATATTTCGTGGCTCCTGCCGAGTAAACAGGCCTGGCGATCGCGAGTATTTTTATAACTTCACGTAATATTTTTTTTATTTATGTTCTCACTCGAATAACGTTTTTTTAGATTTGTTACCAGGCCTATGCGTAAGACGGAGAAGGATGTGGTTACGTACAACTTGTGTCTATGATTTAACCTTGTCAATGTTTGTCACCAAATGAATTGTTATGAGCCAGTTGACCTGATCATAAATGTGCGGACTCTCAATGCCATTAGTACAAACAAACCTATCAAATCGATATATTTGACTAAGTTTTAAATTTAAATTAAACAACTAAATTTGTTATTATTTATTAGCATTTTTATAACCACGTTGACTTCAACAAACCAGGACCTAACATAATAAAAACCGCATGTTTAACGAACTCAGAAAAGTAATTTCATAATATGAGAAACCGGTGACATTGTAGCATCATTTCTCATAAAAACAACAGATTTTGATGTCTGATACAGAAGATAAATAAGATGAAAGAAGAAAGCGAACAAACAATAAAAACTCGGAAATATTTCAAAAATATCGTTAATTTACTACTATTGTTTCAAATTCATATAATCAATCAACACTTTTCACTAAGTTTGGAACCTTAACACCATACATTTATTTACTTTAAAATTACCAAACTATATTTTATTACTATCATTATTATTTGAAATTAACAGTTTAATGACAACTTAAACGAACCAGGATCTAAAATACTAAAAAGTGTATGCTTTAAGGAACCAATAAAAATAATTTTATAAAAAGAGAAAACAGTAACACTTATCATAAAGAAAAACAACAGATTTTAATGTTTAATTCAGAAGATAATCAACAATAATTGTGGAAGAAAGCAAATACGAAAACCAATACTTTTTACTAAGTTAAACCATTAACACCATTAATTTATGCTTTAAAATTACTAAACTAAATGTGTTATTATTAATTGAAATTAACATTATTACTTCAATTTATCGGTACTTATCATATGAAACAAAACTTTATGCTTTAAAAAAACCTTCAAAAATAAATCTATAATTCGAGAAAACGGTGACATTGTAGCATCATTTCTCATAAGAAAACAACAGATTTTGATGTCTGATATAGTAGATAATCAACATGAAGGAAGAAAGCGAACAACAACAGAAGTAAAAAAAAACTTGGACGTGTCCCGAAAATGTCCACGTCCAGTCCGACGATCATTTATCAAAAGAATTAATAATATATTTCTGACGATGTACAAAATAAATTCATTTCGCGATTTACATAAAAGATGTCAATCTCGTTACCAAGGCTGAGCAGAAACTGGGTGTGATATATATTTTTTTATTTTATATATGCGGGAAACGAAAGATGACAAATAAAAAGCATGTCATTCGTTACGTGACTCACTTTTTATTGATACGAAAAATATGTGATACGATAGCTCCATTATTTCCTACTGCATGAATTTATTATGGAATACGTCTATACGATAATAAGGCTTGATAAAATGTGCAATTATTCTTTCACATTGCTATGAATTCGAATTAGTTAATTCAATTTCCAGTTAAAAAAATGTATGTTAAAAAATATGCTTTTATTTCTAACACGTACATTATCATTACCTGGCGACGCCACCATCTATTTCAAATACAGATGTCGCTACGATTGCTCATTTCTGTTCAATATTCTTGATTTTAATTATACAAATACTGTTTTTTAGTATTATATGACTTTCTCAAGACTTCAAATGATACTTGTTAATTACTTGGCCATTACTATATGTGTATGGAATATACGTATACGAGCTTAATGTTTCAATAGTATTTATACAAGCAACCAAATGCAAATTTCAAGCGACATTTGTCAATTACTTGGCTATTACTACGTAATCAATAGTTCTCATGTGATGATACTAGTACTTGTCATGAGACAAGTACACTGCAATTTAGTGTTATTTGCACTTTCTCAAGTCCTCAAATGATACTTATGAATTACTTTGCTATTACTACGTGTGAACGGAATATAAGAGCTTACTATTTCAATAGTATTTATACAAGAAATCAAGTGAAAATTTCAAGCGACATTTGTCAATTACTTGGCTATACCAAGTAATCAATGTACGCATGTATAAGTAAATAATTGAGATTTGTTTTCGAACATCTCACGTGATTATACTAGTACTTGACACGAGACAAGTATACCGTAATTTATTATTATTTGTACTTTCTCAAGTCCTCAAATGATACTTGTGAATCACTTGGCTATTACTACGTGTGTACGGAATATATGAGCTTAATATTTCAATAGTATTTATACAACAAATCAAGTGAAAATTTCAAGCAACAGTTGTCAGTTACTTGGTTATTGCCACGTAATCAATGTACGCATGCATAAGTAAGTAATTGAGATTTGTTTTTGAACTTCTCATGTGATGATACTAGTATTTAACATATCACAAGTACACTGCAGTTTAGTATTATTTGCACTTTCTCAAGTCCTCAAATGATACTTGTGAATTACTTGGCTATTACTACGTGTGTATGGAATATATGAGCTTAATGTTTCAATAGTATTTATACAAGAAATCAAGTGAAAATTTCAAGCGACATTTGTCAATTACTTGGCTATACCAAGTAATCAATGTACGCATGTATAAGTAAATAATTGAGATTTGTTTTCGAACATCTCATGTGATGATACTAGTACTTGACATGAGACAAGTATACTGTAGTTTATTATTATTTGTATTTTCTCAAGTCCTCGAATGATACTTGTGAATCACTTGGCTATTACTACGTGTGTACGGAATATATGAGCTTAATGTTTCAATAGTATTTATAGAAGAAATCAAGTGAACATTTCAAACGACAGTTTCAGTCATTTAATTGGCTATTGCCACGTAAACAATGTACGCATGCAGAAGTAAGTAATTGAGATTTGTTTTTGAACTTGTTATGTTATGATACTAGTATTTGACATGTGCAGTTTAGTATTATTTGCTCTTTCTCAAGTCCTCAAATGATACTTGTGAATTAATTGGCTATTACTACGTGTGTGCGTAATATATGAGCTTAATGTATCAATAGTATTTATACAAGCAACCAAATGCAAATTTCAAGCGACATTTGTCATTTACTTGGCTATTGCCACGTAATCAATGTACGCATGCATACGTATGTAATTCAGGTTGGTTTTTTAATTTGTCAAGTGATGATACTAGTACTTAACATGAGATAAGTAGACTGCAACTTAGTATTATTTGCACTATCCCAAGTCCTCAAATGATACTTGTGAAACCAAATACAAACTTCAAGCAATACTTGTAAATTTCATTATACTAGTACTTGACAAGTATTTAAGACTTAATGAATACCTGTATAAGTTGCTTAGCAAGTAGTGCGTAATGAGTAGAGATCGTTTAATTAATGTTATTACCATTTTATCACTATGGTTACGAAAACAGAATGTATGTTGTTTGATGCGGGATGATTTGCTATTTTTATGGGATTAATTTAAAAGCGAATTAATAAATTATCGCGGACGAGAGGAAATAACGCGTGGATATGTCAACGGTGCTCGGTGCCAAAATAAAACAGTAAATTGTGCCACATTGTCATAAATAGAGCGTTCACCCCGCGAATGCAAACATCGCATTGATTTCGGGCGAAACATAATGCAGCCAAAACCGCAGAAATGTATGTATATCCATGTATGTTATATGCATATACGTGCATATGGGCGTTTGTGTGTCTATGTGCACAATATATGCACATACACACACAGGGTTACATTGGACACAACACCTCCCCCCAAACAGACCCATCCTCTCATCCTCGCAGGATTGTGATGTTGTTTTTTTTGTTATTGTTGATTTGAAATTGCTCGCTTTCAGATTCCAATGGTGAAATGCACGAATTTTGAATATCATTATCAACAGCAAGGAGTCAATTTTGATTGAATTAATCGGTCGATCTGTAATGTTCTTTTGAAGTAATTGTTTCTATATTTATTTATTTTACATAGTTTTAAGTTAAAACAAAGGAAAATAAACAGTTCTTTCTTTATTTTACAACAAGTTATTATTCCGAATAAAAAAATATAATATGAATTAATTACAAATATTAAGTATAAATGAATATAGTATGATTTTATTAACAATTACTGAATAAATTGTTTACAAAAATAGTATTATTTTTCATTTGTGATGTAGATAAATAAGTAAAAGGATATAATTTTATATAAAAATTTCAATATGATATATTTATAGATTATATAACATAACCTATACTGACCTTCGTTACTTGCGTCTCGTCTGATAAACTCCGTTAAATTTAAGGTTACTAATTAATGTATATAAATATATAATTGATTAGATTGAATAAAAAAAAGAAATTAGCTTCTAAGTATGTCTATTTCATAAAAATGTAAAAAAATATCTTCATCATCACTACTATCGGTTGTTTCTGATTGTTTATCTTTGTTAGCTTCTGTAAAATGTTATTGTATATATATTTCAATATCAAAAACTTACCCTTCATCAAAAATTCTAAAGTAAAATATTATTAAATCACTACTCGCGTGGCGTCTGATAGATTGCTAAGAATATTTTGATGTTAATCCTCGGTCAGTATGAAAAAGATACATATGTCAGGGTTGCCATACCTTTCCAGTTTTAAAAGTTGGTATTGCATTCACTTGCGTCTCACAGACGCCGCGCCAGTAGCAAAGGTTTACAAAACTTCGTTTAGGTAGCATAAACTTGTTAATACTACTTAACATGAACTTAATTCATAAAAAAAACTATTGTATTCATGTAAACTATTGGATTATAATTTAAATAGTTCTATGTTGAAAAAATTGGGTTTATTTTATCGTACGTTCTAGATTTGCCGAATCAATTTCGTTATTTATAGCCTCGAACAGGAAAAAAAAGCAACAACAGAAGAGTTTGTATTCCACCAATATTTTTGTTCCAGAGCCAAACGCGGCGTGTTATCGTGCGAAATCACAGTTTGTAAATAAACGCGTGTTTTCCCCCCTTCAGAATACACCTTTCCCCCTCACACCCGCTGTCGGAATTGAGCAAACACGGGCTTTTTTTTTGGTGAATAACGATTTTCGTTATACAATATTATAGAAATATACCCGCAATTTCGCGAATTTGCGTGTGCGGCGCGCTGTCGACGTACTTCCTGTGCTGCTCTTGTTTTTTATTTATCCAAAGCCACCCACGCCGAGCGTAATCGTATCCTCCCAAAATAAAAATAAAAAAAAGCACTGGAAAGGGTTTCATTCGATATGTGAGCACACGTGACCGACATATCCGACTTTCCGGCCGTGAAAATGGGGGGTCGTTGGATGCGATATGCGAGATGCTTTTAATTGAGGGTTCCCCCACCCGCCCAATTTGCATAGATTGCGTTTTGTCAACGGGAAATTATCGAATCCATCCGGGACAATGCGTTTCCGTAATCAAGAATCTGCTCGATAATTGGTTACAATTTTCATGCGACTCCCGTGGATCTGAACGAGAAAATCGGACCGGATCATTCGGTCTGATTAAAAATTGACCTAAGCGACGACTGCCAATCAAATCACTGCGCTTAATGAACATTCCCATTTCGTTTACAACATCCATCCATATCTCTACTTTTTTTTTCATTTACAGTTATACCGTTATAAAATTACACAAGTCTTAAATAAACGAGTTACAGGTAGGTTTTCTTCTACTAATAATAAGAAATTTAATTTGGTTAATATCTATACCTATTTAGATGAGATTGATTTAGATAAGTTATAATATTCCACAATTCCTTTCTTATTAATTAATTAAATGTTTTATCTCTTTGATTTGCACTAATATCTATGAAACATTAAAAACTGTAGATTTTGTTTTATAAAAATGCTTTACTGTCACAACAATTTGTATCTCTTTTAATTGAAGTGGACCATAAGGATTGTTTGTATGTTCAAAGCAGTTGTCATTCGTCAAAAACTAAATCTATTAGTATTATCAAAAAATGATATACAAAAATATCAAAAAAAAGTATAATTTGTTTAAAACCAGTTTTTATAGTTTAAATGTAAGTTCATATTAGATTAAGTTTAGTTAAGTTTGGTTCATGTTACGTTATCTTTAGGATATCTTAGGGAGGTGAGTTTTACATGCTAGTAAATATTAACATAACCAATAATTTATCCAATTATTTTATAAAATAATTAAGATTAAGAATAACAAATAAAAAATTCAAGATAACAAATAATGAGTTCTAAATATTAATCTCTTTTGTTATTATTATGATGAATTACATGTATAGTTCTTAGACACTTTGAGTACATTAATCCTAATTTGAAAAAGTTGTTTGGTATTAATTTTTCACAGTATTTTGCGTGACGATTGATTTGGTTTGACCTCAAAGAACATTCAAGCACACAATAACAAAAAAAGTTGTGAACTATAGCTTCGGTACACTCTTCTATAAATATAACCAAATTCCTTATAATCTAGGACAGCTATGGCGAACCTATGACACGCATGCCACGCGAAACAATTATACCTGACACGCATAAACTAGGCACAGGAATCATCGTTTCAATCCTCTTGACACGACACGTTACATAAAATATTAATAGTAGTGTTTAATTATATAATATTAACTCATATTAAATCTTTAATAATAAATAAATTATATTTAATTATTAAAATACAAATATAGACTAAAATGGTTTATAAATTCCAGTCAGATGTACCAACTATAAATACATTTGATAGTGTAGTGTGTAATGACAGCTGTCAATTTAGTTTAACTACCATCAAACTCCATGACAACTAGTAGAATCTATATTATATTTATATCAGATATGATGTTGTGTGAACGCAGCTATTATTAATAAAAATGGAATCCACAGTAGTAATAGTTTTGACGTGTGGTAACTAATTATTACAAATGTCCTGTCTACTCTTCTCAACATTATTTCACTCAAAACATGCGATTTAAAAAAGTCCACGAATTTAATAAAGATGAATCAAAAACCTCCTGATTTTAATAAATGCTATAATATAGATTTTTTTAATATATTTTATAATTCTATAAATATGAAAGCGTTTAGTATGTGTCTTTATTCGAGTTGAATCGGCTTCATTTTCTAATGGATAATAAATCGGTAATAAAAATATGGATTCAAGGTCGGATTAAGAGGGAAGCACTGAGGGCAATAAGTTTTTGGGGTGCAATCCGTACAGGGGTTGGTCCTTCTATGGAGCACAATGAAACGCTCAATAGAAGGAGGCTACTGGAAATTTAACTTCGGAATATCAAACAGAAACCTTGGATGGAACAAAGCTGTACATAACACCAAAAAAAGAAACAGAAGTTCGATTGCTGTGCATGAATCAGTCTAACCAACTTACTAAACCCAATATTATATAATGAAATATATTTTTAACATTTGGAAATTCAAGATTGTAGCAAAATATGTTGTTTTCTGTTGCAAAGCTTGCACTCAGGATGCGTGCGAAGACTTCTTGAATGGTATTTCTAGGAAGCTCATCATAATTATAACCTGAGGTGTTTCCAATAATGGGATTTCATTATAAACGCCGCTGATGAAAATGTTGAGTCCAGCAGAAACAAGAAACGAAACGAGTGAAAAAAAGAAAACGGAAATAAGGACTCGTTTTTCCGCGACGTTGCCGGTTCTTATCCTTATGGAATTTTCGTTTAATAAAATTAATGCGCGGATAAATTGTCATCCACGGTCGTTAAGTGTGAGCGCGTGTTTATACTTCCTGTCCTAGGGATTTGTCAAAAGTAATTAATTGCTCTCGCGAAGAACACAAGAAAATGTAAAGGAAGAAAAAAATTACAAGAGCGGAAGATTAGTAGAGCTAAAGAATAAACGGAATTTCGATGGGAAAAGTAAAATATTTGAAGGATAATTAATTTACTAATCGATTTGATCTATGATTAGTTGAGACATAAAAAAATTGTCCATAATTTAATTATAAATTTGGTTACTCTGTTAGATTGATTTAGTTGTTAAAGTTGTAAAACCACCTCTAATGTACCCTAATAGACATTTAAGCCTTAGGGACTTTATTTTATAATCCTAAAGGAGCTTCAACTTATATTATAGATTGCATAAAGCAATGTTAACACCTTAATTATATTACATCAACATTGTTACATTCATTATTTAAATTTGGATTAAAGTGCTTATAGAATTTATTTCGGTCATTAGCTTGAAGCTATGTTTTAACTATCTGTTAATTTGGCTGTTAAAATGATATATAATAATAATCACTTAATTAATATTTAAGCTACAGTTACTAATTAAATGAATAATGTAGTATTCAATCTCTAAAATTTTACAACCAAGTTTTTCTTGTAATAAACGATCTATATTTGGATTAGTATTAAAATTATGAAAGGATTAAATTATTTGAAAAGGAAGAAATAAAAGGATAAAATTATTTATTATTAATTTCTTGTTTTATTTCATAAAAATATTTAATTTAAAACTATTGATGATTGTTAAGTTTACTGAGCACACCTATCCTCCGATTTAGACGGTAGATAGGTTCCTGAGAAAAACGTGGTAATCGCAATTGTAACTCTAAAACCGTGTAAATCGAAAGCAAAAAACGCATAATTTCAATTTTTTAAACGGTTTTAGTTTTTCGTAAGTTTTCGTATTAACCCGAGGAAAAAAACCGTACAAAACGATTTGTAATATTTATAATTTAATTTAATTTTTTAAACCGCGTAAAAGCGAAAACGTGCAAAGAAATGACCGTGTAAAACGAGAGATAGATTTATTTGTACATCGGTGGATGAGCCGTTGTGTTGTATTTGTAAAGATTTTCTCGTTTTTCTGGTCTTGTTTTATTAAAATTGAAAGGCGAAAAAGTGTTCATTTTAATCATAACCATTTTATTTTCAACATCTATTTTCAATTTTCATTTTTTTAACCGTTTAAAGCGAAAACCTGTGAAAAAGTACCTTGTAAAACTAGCGGTAAGTTATTTTCAACATTCATTTTTTAATTTCAATTTTTAAAGTTGTTACAGCGAAAACGTGTAAAGAAAGTATCGTGTAAAACGAAGGATATGTATATTTGTATATGTTGTGATGAGTCTGGGTGCTGTATTTGTAAAAAATTTCTCGTTTTTACGTGCTATTTTATTTGTATTTTGTTTTTTTTAGTCGTTGGCTCGTGAACGTATTTTGAGCGTCGCGCATAAATGCGTCACCGATGAGCGTCGCGTCGCCAGCTGCCCGGCGGGTGACGAGCAGATGATTTAGGGGTTCTTACCCCTCTTGCCATAACGGAGCCGCAAAATGCTGACGTGCCCCCGCGCTTACACCCCGCACTACACCACTTGCATCTAGGGGACAAAACACACACACACTTATCAGCATGTTGCCTCCACTCTCCTCTCCTCTCTCCTTACCGTTCGCTCTTCTATTTTCTCCACACAACATCCATCAATAACCAACAGGAGCGACAAAAAAAGACCAAAGAATAAAATTACATTATATATTGTATATATATTTTTTTGTTCCATTCACCCTGAGCTCTTTGCTCAACTCATTCCAAATACATTAATGTTCAATATCGAGAAATTTAACTAAACGTTAAATTAAAAGCTACTGTTTTTACCAAGAAGTTCGTTAAATATTTGAAAGTTTTTGAGAAATATTAATTGCAAGAAAGTAATTTGACTGAACCTAAACTTACCTATGGATTTTGATTAGAATAACAATCAAATTGGACATATTTCCCTCTTTTTGACATATGTCACATTGACTTTTTGAAAGTTATAATAACTTTATTATATAACAATAATCCTATTCGTACCGTCAGTAGTCAAATGACCCCTTTAAAAAAGTTTTTTATATTGAGAAATATTAATTGAATCATGTTAAATAACAAGAAACTAACTTTACTGAATCTAATTTACATATGGACTTTTTTTAAAAGTAATAACAATCAAATTGGCTATATTTCTCTGTTTTTGACATATGTCACTCTGACATTTTGAAAGTTATAGTAACTTTATTATTTAAAAAAAAAATGTATTTTAATATAGAATGAGATTTTAGCCAATTGGATAGTAAACAAAATATTTTCTTTAATTTAGAAACGTTTTATGCACACTTTATGCGTTTTCAGTGCATTTTTCTACAAATTATAGCAGTTTTCAGTAACATTGTAAAAAACATTTCAAAAACGGTTATTAACATAACTTTGTTGTATTCATTTTGTATATAATCAATAGATACTATATAATATTTCGGTTGAGTTTAATATACAAATTTATGAAATTTAAAAAAATAAATATTACTTTGTAATATTTGAAAGTTAAAACTCAAATATATCTTATATTTTTTTTTAGTATAGTAGGCGACATCTGTTGCTGGAATTAGAATTCATTTTCTTTGAAAAAATGGTATTAAATCTACACTAAGATTAATAGAATTATTAAAATAAATTTAATTTACCAATTGCTAAAGTTGAATTACCTAAGATAATAAAATTGAAATCCAATTAGAAGAAAGCATGTACGAAGCACAACATGAAAGAAAAAAACCTATTAAATTCTAAACTGAACCTGATTTACATACTTATTTCTTTTCAGCCTCCCTTTTCTTGTTTGTTTGTTGTTTTTTTTTATTATCTGTGTCTTCAATTTGTACACACACGTATACACAATTATCAGAGACGCTAATAGACAAATCATTGGCAAACTGCCGAAATCCAATTAAATTCCGTCGCAATTTCCTTCTCGATTCGGCGAAGGGCCGTCGTCTCTTCGTTGATGGCGTAACGGGGGTCGACTGTAAAGCTGGAGGCGGCAAACCCGAAAAAGGCAACCGCCCACCCCCCGAGGTATCAAAAGTAATCCCGCATACCCCGAAAATACAATCTGCTCTAATCTACACAGATTTAATTCAATGCTGACACCCCTGAAAACTAAATGGCGAACAGACGACACGAGAAAAAAATAAATAAATAAAAGGTGCGGCATGATGAAGAATGAAGGGAAGAAAATTAAGTTCGCGTAATTGATTCCATCCGTATTATATAATTACTTCAATTTCAGTTTTTCTTTTAAATGCTATAAATAAACATAGCTTATTGGTTACACAAATCACAAATTTATCTGCTTGTTAAATTTTATTTATTGATTTATTATTTACAGCTATTTAATTTAATGATTAAATAATATTTATAATAAAAAACAAGACTTTTGAAAATTGTAAGATTATTTATAAACTGAGAAACTTAATACGATTTTAGTAAATCTATTTTAATAATAACAATTAACTTAAAATTAGTCTACTTTCATTGGGTAAATTAATCAAATAAAATCTAACCCTCAGTATATAAGCTTGGGGATGATGTCATTATTGTACGGGATTAATTTGTGGTTTTCTGATAAAACCACTAATTACCAAGACTCGGTACATTTGATGACAGATTTCTATGATGTGATTTCAAAGATCCTAAATTTACATCTTAGAGGTTTAAAAAATATGAAGAATTCATGGCAGATTGATCTACTAAAATAAATAATAAAGAAAAAATCCGAAATGTCGAAGAGTTAAGCAATTAAATTTTTATTTGAAATTGTATTAATCAACAACAATACTGATCTAATTGTTCAAATTTCAAAAGAGATCTATCAATCATATATAGTATAAAATCTTATGTAGATTTTTAATTTGTAAATTTGATCATAATTGTAATGTTATTTTTTTCTATGAAATTCATAACAATTTTATTAATAATAATATTTATTGACAAAAAGTTATAGACTTAATACAATAACAAAAATTAAATTAAACTTCTTCAAAGGGCTATTGACCACAGGTCTTTCTGCCCAAATTTTATTATTTAAATAAATATAGATTTTAAATTAAATTTTTGTTGCTCCAATTTTCATATGAAAGTTTTTACAAATTGTTAAAAGTATTGGTTGGATTGTGTAAGTGGAAATTGTGATTGAAATAGATTTAGTATATTTTTAAAATTTGTTATATTGTTTGAGTAGGATGTTTGTGCTTTAATCGATTATATTTATACAATTGACTTGAGTTTAATTGCTTATTCTCGAATGTGTGTGTGTGAAAGTATTTGAAGTTCAAAGAACGCAACTCGTTTCGAGGATTAGTTTGAATGTGATTAAAGAATTGAAGCATAAAATGCTTTGTTTGAAAGGAAAACGGTGTATAATAACGGTAAAGTTTAATTCCGTTCAGGGTTTTGGCGGTTCCTCTTTGTTTAGCGCAACCGTTCCCATTTGAGGCCGGATTAGGTAACGCGGTCTGATTTGGGATGGCACGCGGCTGTGCGGTGGGCGGCGGGATGCGGGCGGCTCTAGCGGCGGTGGCGGCAGCAGCGGCGAAGAAGACGAAAAGTGTATTCGGTTGATTCGTGTGTAAACGGCCCTTCCACCAACCTCCACTCCCACTAAACTCTGTATGCGGTGTGCAGCGTCGCGACGGCAGAGCCGGCGCCACCTAGCGCCGCCACCCTCCGATACCACCGCCGCCGCCGCCGCCCCCTGTCACACTTCCGGGCCACCTATTCTTTCGTGATTAACCATTGATTGTGCCATAACGTTGTTTGCTCCGCACCTAAATGGAATTCCACCGCGCGCGTTCTGATTGCCGGCGGCGGCGACGCTCATTATTATTTCCCGCGGCCGATTTTAATTTCGTCATCCAATTTTAACCCCATCGGCTAAGCAACAGCTCCGAAACCGCGCAGCGCGCGAAAACTTTGCCACTTGATTTATTCAAATTGGCAAGTGTGCAATCTTAAGTTGCCGCTGCTGCTAAGAGGCGGATGGGGGGCGGCTGTTGCGATATCGGTGGGAGGCGGGGGATGGAGGAGCAGTGGACGGCAGTCTGTCACGTGACCTTTAATTAGCCGGTGAGCGGCAAGAGAGCACAAGGGCGGGTTCGGGTTGCAGGTCACGCTAACCCCCCGGGACACATCCGCCGCCCCCGCGCATACCTCGCTCCCCATGCCCTGATCGATACCGCCAACAACCGGCGGCTCCTCACCAACCCTCGAAATTCTCTCTCTCTCTCACACACACACTCTCCACTAGGGTTAGCGAAAGGGGGTTGAGAGAAGCGTGGAGGAGGAGGAGGAGGCGGCGGCGGCGAGACTCACTCACTCTACTATCAAGATGTACACCGCCAGAGTAGAAACGCTTCTGCCCAGATAACGCCGCTGCTGCTGCTGCCGCCGCCTCCGCCGTTCCAACACAACTATACACTCGCTGCGTTTGACTCTTGCTCCACTTTTACACAATTTACTCGTTTCTTTTTCGTCTTCTCATCCACCTTTTTTTTTACGCCGCCCCCGCATTCCCGTCTCCGCTACGCTACGCGACAAAGGGGATTATCTGGCTGCGCAGCCGGAGTTCCGAAAGCCCCAAGGACCGCCACCCCCGCAAAAAAATATACTTTCTTTTTTCCCCTGCAAGAGATATCAGATGTTAAATCTGATACCTTCGAGCAATCGGCGGAAGAAGCGAGAAAAAAATTTTGGTTGGCCATTACCGAAAGTTTTCCTCCATGCGAAAAAAAAGACATTTTCGCTCCACCTCGAAATTGCGAATTTATTATTTGATAATAGCTGCATAAAGGAGTTAACAATCTTACACTTTTCAAGATTAAGTAATTAAATAGAATCGAAAAACTTACAAAAATTACGTACATAAACGGTACTTCAAATTTAATTAACCTGATTTAATTACCACCAATTGTCAAATAAAATAATCAATTTGCAATACTTTTTGTTACTGTTTTATGTGTATTTCTATAAAAAAATATTATATAAAGTTTTTCATATTTTGTTATTCTAATTGTTTCATTATATTATTTTAATTAATTTAATTTTAATTGTACATGTACAATTTATGAGCAAAATAAAATAAATGTCATATTTATATTATAAAGTCTTCTTCTCGTACGATTAGTATTAACCCATAATTATGTAATAAAAAGCATTAAAAATACATCTTAATTACAATTTCAAAGGAGAAATATAATTTACAAATTGCAACTTTTAAATATTTTTACTTTAATAAAACTAAGCTTAGTACTTTTGTCAATTGTCCATAGTTAAGAAACATGTAACAGGTAGAGTATTTGAGAGAAATAGTATCGAATTCTAATAGAACTGAGACGATTTACTAAAGAAACAAGTTATGGTTAGGAATCATAATTTTATAATTTAATTTTCTTTATTCTGACTTGAATTAAAGATTAAGTAATTAAATTCAGTTACATTAATAAGACTTTTTAAATTTGTTCTTAAGTCATCATTGCTTTTAATTGCTCTGCAAATTCGGGGAATTCCTTGCTGACATTTACAGTAAATAAATGACTTTACATTTATATTAATTACATCATATAATTATTATTTTTTTTGTAATTTTCATTCTTCGTTTTTTGTTTTCAATACATAATTTTAGTAATTGACGGTATACTTAGTAATGTAATTAATTTATAGTGAATCGGTATCAATATGAGGCCATAAGGTACAATTGACCCGCACATTTGCGTCATTCGGTTTATTAAACGATTACGTAAAGAACAGAGACCCCAACTGTCCGGAGGAGCGTCGATTTAATCTAATGTCATTAATAAATTATAATCGTTGTGTTGTGATGTAAGCGCGATCCGCCCCCGCTGTGTGGCTCGTGCGACTGCGCCGCCCCTCGCATAGACTCACAACTATTTGCTTCTTGCAGCGACCATATTATGTCTAACACCATGCATTACTGTGCACGCAATTAATGACTTTAGCCAGGATAACTACATGCAATTACCAAGGTTATTAAAAAACGCTCTACATTTATTTAACTACGTTCAGTTTAAGCTTAAGTAAGATGTACGGCTTACCTTGAGAAATAAATCTTTTTTGTTTCAAATCCAAGTTTTGGTAAAATAATTATTACGTTATCAAATTTCACTAGCTGCAAAACCCTTAGAATGGACAACATTTTTCTTGTCAGTACAATAACAATTTTTGTATTTTCTTAAATGTATATTCTTATAGTCAACTTTCAAGTAAATGAAGCTTTTCTTAGAAATACTGTAAGAAAATTACTAGTACAATTTTTATTATTATTGTGCTGATTTAAGGAGATGTATTGAAGGACCTAGAACATTGCCTTGAGGAACTGCTGAAACAATTGTTTAGAATTGTAATAATGCAACCATTTTGCTATATTGTAGAACGTGTCTTAAGGAACTATTGAAACCATTGGTTAGAACTGCAATGCCACTATTGAAACAATGAACTGTTTTGTTTTTAGTTTTAGCACAAAGTTTATCAACTTTTTAGCTATATTATAGGACCTAGAACATTGTCCTGAGGAACTGTTGAAACAATTGGTTAGAATTGTAATAAAGCCACCACTGAAACAACTAAATGGCTTTTAGTTTTATCACAGCACATAGTTTCTCAACCCTTTTGCTATATTATAGGACCTAGAACATTATCTTGAGGAACTGCTGAAACAGTTGGTTAGAACTGTAATAATTCCACCACTGAAACAACTAACTGGCTTTTAGTTTCACCAGTTCCCAGCTGGTCACACTAAAGGTGACAGCTATCGCAACCCATAGGTTGAGAAACGCTGTTATATCATTTACAGGAATTGTTTTATATTTTAATCAATTATGAAGGAAAACTTGACAATATTGAAGGAAAACAAAAACAAAAAATGATTTAAACAAATATTAAAATTAGCTATTTTTCAGTTTTGTTCAGGTGTTATGTTTTAGAAGATATAAGACAATATACGTGTTGGGGTTGAAATCGTTGCACAAACAGTTAACACGAATTACCGCTAAGCAGTGGTGATAATTTAGAGAAACCAAAAGCAAACAACAACAAAGGGCAAAAATAAAGAATGTGAAAACTGTTTGCGCACAGATATTTCCTTTATTTGGAAATGAGCTGTCCAAGCGGAGGAGCTGTGACAGGCAGGTTCCATTTGTTTGTCCACAAACGTGTGAAACAAACAGAGCTCTAAGTGAAAGAATCTTCGTCCTTTGGATTGAGTTATTTGTTGTGTGTGTGTGTGTATCATCTTTTGGTTGTGGATTCAATTGGAAAAGTATTGGATATACACGGCAGAAACGCACATAAATAACGTTTCGGTATTAAATCCGAGATTGCTGCGTGGTGGTTCGACGCTTAAAATACCCGAGGAATAATGAGGTTTAAATCAGTACCAATAACGATGTAATTTATGGCCCCATTCTTTGCGATTGTTTGTGGAAAGGAAGGAGGTGGTGGTGATTCGAAGCGTGTTAAGTTCAGCTCGATCTTTATATAAATATGAGAAGAACATAATGCACCGGTATAATTGGGGGAGGAGGAGGTGGAGGAGAAGAGGGAGATTCTTAATACGAGCGTCACCTCCCACGCACGAGCACGGATCGCCGTGCTTCTTACCTTTCGTTCTTCTGAGCCCACCAAGAAGGAGGAAAACTTCGAGAAAACGGTTTTAAGTTATATCACTGTTGTGTGTATGTTGTGTTTTTGTGCCTGAACGGCGCCAGACACTGTAGCATAGATGCACAACTTGTCCGTTCTCTCCATATAAAGAGGCACATTTCATAAACGGTAAAACCTAATTGCTGCCAACTATATTTATATTACAAAATATTTTATATATTGGACACGATAAGGACAAACACGCTGTACTTTACCGTACATTATTTATTTATTTATTTCTCTACCGAAGACATTAAACAATGCTTCTTGCACTTACTTTTTCCTTCAACAAATCTTATTTACGATGTTTCATTCACATGCCCACGTTACGATTGATTGCAGCTTTGCAAAATAATGTTATTCCTTTAATTTATCGACTCAACACCTTGTCAGTAAAACAGATAATCAAACAGCTATTTTATAACAAAATTACAAGTGCATCAAATCAAATCAAGAACTTAATATACAATCAAATTGTGCAATGTTTTTCTTTAAAACTATAAAACTCAACACATTTACTCATGTCATAGCAATATCCAAAATTTAATTATGTTCAATTATTTTAAATATTTGGTTGTTAACATGTTGTGGCAGGAAATTCTAATTGTTGTTTCCACTGAACATCATTTTCATCAATATTTTCGAAACCTATTGATTGATTTCTAATTACTTAGATGTAATTTTGCTTCTTCTAGTACAATACAACTTTATAAAGTATGACCAGTAAATATAGTTTAAGCATTTCCTACTGTTATCTTTATCTACAGTTTATGAAAAGACAATATTAAACGAGCGGCGGATATATCCGCCCTATCCTATGCTTATGTAAAATTTTTTGCTTGGCTACTGTGATGACACATTCATCAAATCTTAAAAAAGTTGGAAATGCTATCTTGAAAAATCTCCAACATTATCAACTTTTCTCAACATTTTTCCATTGTAACCCGATATATTTGCTCGTAGTTTAACAGACTAATAGTATTTTACCAATTCCTTGCTTTGACAAAAGTTGACAGCTGTCATTTCGCGACTCATCTAAAAATTACCATGATCCATAGGTTGAGAAACGCTGATTTATACTATATATAATTATCAGAAGAATCATGAACTATTAGCAACGAATGAACGCCTAGATGAACTAGTTTACTTCTATTAATTAGATATTCCTTTGCATATAAATATAAATGATTGAAATAATCTCGGCGACTGGATTAATTGCGCGCTTTACCGCTCATTGTCGTTATTAAGTCCAAGATTAATATTATGATAATGCCAGTTGATAATTAATCAAACACTGCTCACACTTATGCACAGCACATTTGTTGCTCGATTTTCTCGATGCTTGTACAAACTTACATATATACATACACACAAATGCATATCTTTCTTCCTTTTCGTACTTTGATTTGTCGGCCACTTGATTTACAGTCGTTACGTAATTGGATGTGAACGTGTGTATTATTATGTGTGTTTGTATGCGCACATAAATTTCTTCAGACACATTTACGCTATTAATATCTATAATATTCGTGGCAATAATCAAATCGTGCAATTATTAATATTAATTAGACACATTCGAACGAATGATTTATTCATTTATCTTGATTTAATGATTGGTCGCTTTGTAAATAGACATTATCACCTAAACGGTTAAAAAACGAGGTTACGATTTTTGCTGTTTACACTAATTAATCACGTCGGACTAATTGATGGCGATATTCTTGCTCGAGTTGCCTTTCGAAATTTTAATTACTGCCTTGCTCTTTTTATAGTTTGCTTTTTTTTTCTTTAATTTTTATTTACTTCTTCGCCCGATGTAAATGCCAAAGCAAGGATGCATCAAAACTCGAACACCTAGAGCGATGCGAACGAATCAATCACATGCAGATTTATTCGTTAAATCGATCAGCGCGCAAATACGGAGATGTTAATTAATTGCATCCGAAACGTCTTCATTTTGCTCTTCGTCGATACGCATATGGCAGTTCGCGAATACCTAAATAAATCAACGTGATAATTATTATTTCTTCTCCTTTTTTGTTTGTTGTTATTAGTAGACTCGGGATGCGCGAATGGGGGGATTAACAAGTGCTTAATGAAATGTTTTCCTTGCATATTTGCATTTGATGAAGAATGGACACTCCTTGGTGCCGCGACGGTTCGCATGCTCCGAGCGCAAAAATAACGTAATTAATCTTACATCACTCTTGAATAATAATACAATTAGCTTCAATTAAAAGATGCTTCATTGCAAATTTATACATTTTTTAATACATCGGCTTCATTATACTAAAGATCAACATGTAGTCTTTCACTTTTGTAATTTCGTGTTAGATGTGCTAGAAAATTAATTTATATTGAAACTTATTAATATTCTGAATTATTTTTTTCATGTTTCAAAAATGTTAATTTTAGTTGTAAATTTATATTTTGAAAAATATTGGTTTGTCTGCTGAACATCTTTCAGAAGTTTTTGGAACTTTCCCATTGGAGATTACGGATGTGGATGAGAGTGAGATACTTCAGTACCTTCCTTCACCAAATCATATGTCAACCTCCAAGTGAGCCTTCAGGGTGTGTGAGGTACAGGATATGATCTAATGAGGTCTTAAACCTAGGAATGCGCCCAGTTATGCCCTGATTACCAAGCAGGTTCTGAGTCAGTTGTCGGCCGTATAACAATGCTGTCCCTCGTATTTAATGCTATGTTGTGACTTGAGTGCTTTTCTGACCATTAGAAGTTGTCCCAGATCATACTTATTCCAAAACCCAAAAAGCCTCAGAATTGGTCGTCTCCTACAAACCAATCAGATTTCAGCTATTGACGACTTGGCTGGTAGAAAACAACGTCGTGGAGCAGGTGTGGATGTTAAGCATACTTCATTGCCTGCAACTAGACAATAGGTATAATACGTACCTCTATATCAAAGATATTGGGGCTGATTATAAATGCACCATGGTATTACAAAAATAAGGAAATTGATTTGTTTACCAATACTTAGCTAGTAAAAGAAAAGATCAAAAAAGCTTGCACAAACAGTCATCAACGACTGAAAGTCCAACCAAATTACCTATGAGCAGGGTTGATCAACACAACAAGCCATCGATGAAAACACAATAGATTCAAGTTTCAAGATTTATCAAACTGTTTCTAACAACTGTGTAAGCTTTGTGTGTTTGTGTATTTATGGATGATATAAGCACAAACTGCTCGAACTGAAGCATGGTTGCTGAACCAATCCTTGCCTTCTGAACAATGCCAAAAGTATTTTAGCGTATTGTCCTTGCAAAATTTTGAAAAAAATTCTATATAAATCTCGAAGCTTTTTATTGTAAATATACATCTCTTTTAACAATTAATTATAGCTTAGTTTTCTTTTTAAAATTTCAAAACCTAAAGAAAATAAATATAACTAATAATTTATAAAATGATATTTTCAAAATTATGACTAATATTGTATTGAGCTCAAAGGATTGGAGTGCTGAAAACTTCTTTCAGCACTCCAATTCATTCATTAAAAAATGTATTTTTTGTTCTTTATTCTGAAAAAATCTCACTTTAAATAAATCTCTCATGAATGAACAATCAATATTTAATAAAATACTCACTAAGAAATTATTAGAAATTTAATTTGGTTATGAAATATTTCATTCCCATGAAGAAAATCGGAATGTCATAATTACAATGCAAATTAATCAACGGATAAATGATGAAAAAGGAAACGTGATTTGGCATTTACTTGTTTAGAAAACAAACAATATGTTGTATTCATTTGAGTATATGTGAACGGATAGAATTGCACATAATTTTGGGCAGCGACAAAATTTCACAAGCTTTCGTTTTACAGACCAAAATCGGATAATGTTAATTTAGGACGAAAAATATGCAATGAAATAAAGCAAACGTTGACATTTGCTCAATTTGAAATAAGATAAATAAAAATTTCTAAAATTTGACCATAATAATTTGTGTAATAAATTTAATTGGATGTAAACTTCTGGTATACATGAAAAATTTAATAATTGTATTTATTTCTTAAAAAAAGTAATAAGTACATATACCCCTCATAGTACGGCTTCCATTAGTGCGGATTCAAAATAATTTATTTTTTATATTTCTATACGGTTTTAAAGATCGGTTTCAAATAATCAGGCGAAACCAATTACCCGCACTATGCAAGATATTTCTGTCCATATGAAAACTTAAAAAGAAAATAATAATTAAGATGTAATTATAGAAGTATTTGAATGTATTAATGATTTTAAGTTTTTCAGCTTACAGCTTTCAAATTAGAAGTTAGGAATTTATATTTACAGAATTTGTAAATGCTTGTAATGTATAATCATAAATAGATCGAGGAGAGTTTCGAAACTCCGGTGAAAATAAGTACGGCATTTACATGGCAATTAAACGTTACAAAAGTTTTAATCGCTTACAAATACTTTCGCACGGCTGATAAATCAAATTTGGAGGAATCCAATTTGCGTTCGCGGTTGATGCGAAGGCGTTTTGATTAGAAAATTTCTGCAATTAGTGCCGCCATCCGACTCGAAGATAGAATATAATAATAACTTGAAGAGAAGATGTAGGCTGTAGCAATCGCAAATAGCGATACGATATTTCGGTTATTCGATATCCGAGGATTTGTTAATAGGTGGTGGGTTTCGGTTATTCAATGGTGGAACAAGGAAACGGATGAAAACGGCCGCAATATTTCGCGCGGCGCGGTTTCTAAATTGTGAACGATGTGTGTGCGTTTACGTAAGCGATTTCTCTCACTTCTTCGGTTCGAAGCAATGACACCCGTCATGGAAATGCAAATGCGAAATGTATATCTGTACCGGTTGGTTGGAAATCTTGGTGGCCTGGTCTGGTCTGGTCTCACAATGGGGGAGTGAAAGTTCATTATGCGACAATCCCTCGGACTTAAAACGAATTAAACACTTTCGGATCATCGCGAAAGGATTATTAACATATCAGCAGACAAGAACCATTGTGTTGCCGGACCCATCTCTTGAAGTAGGTGTCCGCATCGCATGCTTGTGTTGGATTGGAAATCCAGGCACACTGATGAAGACAAATTGGTGCACTTCGTTATAAATTAAAACTAAACTTCTCATCCTGTTCAATCAAGCTGTGGCATTTCAGTAATAACCTCTAATTAATTTCATGCAAGTCATTCAATATCTTCTTCTCGCCTCATTCACATATAAAACTTTCATTATTAGAAGTTTAAGGAAGTTTCTTAATGCACATATCCATAATAATTACATTAAGAAAATATATGATTCAACCAGAGTGTAAATTTCAAATAAAACAAACATTTAAAATAACTTTTGCAACAATAATAGTAGAAGTTTTTGTAAGTTACCTTGTTAATAAAATACTGAACATAAGATAATTGAAGGTATTTTATTGTTTATAAATATTAAATTAGGTCATGTTTTATAGTTTGTATTATAAATTTTATGTTTTAATCATTCTATTTTCCTTTTTTAGATATTACAATTTTACAACACTCTTCAGGTTTATGTAAAAAAAAAACCGATTTCATTAACTTAAATTAAATCATCAGCAAATTCAAAGTATTTACAAATGATGTGTACATATTTTGATAAATAATTAATATTTTCACGTAATCTCAATCATTCAATTTTTGGTTAGAACAAAATTAAATATGTTTGATATAAATTCGGTAAAAGTCCATTAAATTTGCTAATACCAAGTTTTATCTATTAATCTTATAAGTACTGATTATTTTCAACCAAATCTGATGTAATAAGATATTAGAAATCAAGTCTATTGTAGTGGTCTTTAGATTTTGTTACGAAATATCTAATTTCTGAATAAAGTCTTTTATTAAAATATCAATCAATTTTGTATAATTTATCTAGATTCTAAAAAGTGAGAAGAAAATATTGACTTTGACTAATTGAAACCCATAGTTTGAAGACCATTGTTTGAAGACCACGTAATTCATCAAAAATCCAGTAATTTCAATCATTCGACTTTTGGTTATGACAAAATTAAATATGTTTGATATTAATTTCATAAAATTTATTTGCATTTGCTAATATCTAAAAAGTCTACTATTAAATACATTTAACTAGATTAAAAAAAGTGCAAAAGTTGACTTTGACTAATTGAAACTCTTAGTTTGAAGAGCATTGGTTTAATAATGGAAATTGTAAATGTACTTATTTGATGTATGAATATGTTTTTATTATACATACCAAACAAGAATGTACTATAATCAAGATTGTCAGTTTTTCATATATTAATAATTAGCAAATTATTTTTAATAGTAGCCTTTGTAATTGACGTGCAGATATTCTATTTGACAAGTAAAAATGAAGTGTTTGTGCCCTTAAATTGCAGCTGGATAAGACGAAGTTAATAAGTCAATCATCTAAATCCGGAGATGAATGAGGCGTAGTGGACTGGTGAGTGTATAATAAACCCATTCTCCTTTTTTTGGGCGTGCGATCCTTACGGAAAGTACGAGTTAAGTTCGCGCGCGCCTCTATGTGCATGTGTGTGTGTGCGTGTATGAATGCATGTTTGTGTGTATGTGTATGGGTGTGCATCATGCCTTTTTCAAAGTTGTCGTAACATCGTCGGTACAAGAAGGAAGGAATTCGTTCCGAATGGATGAGATCGAAACCGAAACGGCGATTACGCTGCAGTTGGCAGTTGGTTATCAGGGAGGTGATTTTAGTCCTTGTATAATTCCCGCGGCACCGAAACCGGCCATATAAAGTAGTCGCAATAAATCAACCGGAAAATTATTCATGTTCAACAAGATCCCTGGAAGTAAACAGAAATAAATATATTAGATTACAAACAGAAGATATCTCTCGGCCATCGCTCCGCACCGCTCCTCTTCGCTTTTTCTCTCCTCTCTCTCTCTGTATTTCTTTCACTCTTCTTCTCCTCCACTATCCTTCGGTCATGATGATGTGATGCTGTGTGTCCCATCCGAATCTCTTGAAGAAGGAGGAGAGGTGCAACGCGATGCTCTCTCGCACATGGTCATGCCGTGATCTCTCGCTTCTCCCGTCTCGTTTCACGACCTGGAGCTTTCTTTCCGACACGTGGCTCTTTCCTCTCCGCTCGTCGAGAGGTGTTTCGTCCTCTCGCCCTCCACTCTGCGACCTCCACAATACCAACCAGGAACAATCAACAACAACAACAATAAAAAAGAGGAAAAGAAAAGGAGAAGAAGCGGACGTTTCTCTTTTTGACCACGTGGTAAGGGACACGGTAATAAAGTGGATGCGTAGGAGTTGATATATTATCGGCTCCGGTGTGCACTGATTATTAACCGATTGTTGTCAAGCCCTCGGAGCTATCCGAATGCGTGTGTCACTCGGCTTGAACCTAAACGGCCCTGATCCCAAAAAGCTCTGGAATGCTGCAGCGGCAGCCATTTGAATATCATTCCTCGTGTCCCATCGCCTCACACACACACTGCATATTAGTTTCCTCTCATTCCATCCTTACTGCATCCATCTCGGTAAGGACCCCCATCGCTCCACCTCAACGACAACTCGGGTGTTGTCCGCCTGGGATCTTTCTAATTGTAATAAAGCGAACGGCTTCAATCGTTGCGCAACTACACTATCCTCAAGAAAACGCTCAATCAACTCGGTGTCCGGACGATTATTATGAAATAATGGTCCTGTTGCTCGAGAAGCGTTGCGTAAGGCTCTGGAAGCCAAAGCCGAGTAAAACGAAATAATAATAATAACGATGAATAAATAACGTCTGGTCGGAGCATAATTTTTTTAACACTTCACTTTATTATACCGATGCGAAAAGGCGAGTAAGTAATTCATTACGAAAGCAATCTCGCCGTATTTATTGGAGTGCCCGATAATATTTCCTCCTCTTCGAAAATGTTTTCTTCCATTTTACTTTTTCATCTTTTTACCGCCGCTTACATCATTCGAAACGCATTCAACTCAAAATTTTACGGAGAATTAACACCTAATTATCATGAAATACCAGCTTTAACTAGTTTCTCAATTTTAGTGCATTTTAGGTTATTACACATTTTGCAATATTTATTATGTTGAATATTCGATCTTACTTGGGTAAAATACTATAGCTCATATATAAATGTCCGAATGTTAATGTTTCTTAGTACAATTTACTGAATGTTATAAAAAATAGATGTTTACATCCAATTATGTTTAAAAAATAAGTTGATCAAGGATTTTGTAGAAAATTAATGAGATAACTACAAAACAAAGCTGAACAAATTTGTAATTAATTATTGTAAATTTTTTGTTGTTGTTACTTCAAAAGTCAATGCAATATAGCTGTCAATTAGATAAATTAGCTGGATTAAAACAAAATTAAAATTCCTGTTTGGTCGAACAAGATTTATTGCACTGTTAACTTCCAAATATTCAATCGTCGGTTCATATATAAAACACCGAATAAATTACTCAAAATTAAAATGTTTAATCTGCATAAATGAAATATTACAAATTAGTACACTATTTTCTATATATAATAAATCACTGATGTTATATATTTTATTATTTATATACGTGTCATTTTTGTATGTCATGTGTCATTAGGCAAATAGATTTTAAATTCTAAAATGTTTACATTTTGAAATTTTATTTTTTATTAAACATTTCTTTATCTCCTACAAGTATTAAATAATGATAGCAAAAGAAACAAATGCAGCAAAGAAAAAGTTAGTACTTCTATTCGTATGTCAAAGCGTTAACTTTAATATTTATGTAATTATTATTGTTTTTGTTATTTTAACACGTTTAATACGTTTTGGCAATTATTGACGTTATTATATATATTCTTTAATTTGTATTGAAATCTGCGAATTTGTAGTGGATTTCTATTAGTATTCGAATGTTGTATGTAAAAAATGAATGAAATTTTATTGAAATGTAATACGTTTTGCAAATGTATATTGGTTTAAAAGATACTGAAAAACGTACGCGCGTTGGCCCGAAACTTTGGCGCGCCACTGTATAAATGTATAAATTCCTCCGAACCATTTTACTCCGGTTTATGCAAATGTAATAAGCGTAAAAGCCGCGGCTTAATCTGGCAATCAGGACGCGATTTGAATAAAGCGCGTGTGTATTTTCGGGCGGTTACTCGATGATACTTTTTCCCTGGCCATAAACATATCATTATCCGTGAAATAGAGCGAAGAGGAAGAGCAGATGTATTGGTGTATTGGCGATGAGAGAGAGGAAGAGTAGTAAAGAGGACGAAAAAAGGACACACTCTCATTGGTTCTGGTTTTGGAAGACCTGTTGGTCGTATATCCTTACTACCGGGGTTCCGCAACTGCAAATGCAAATCATTCAATTTCGGTATTGCATTCTGTTGAATCTGTTTGAGTATTTCTTTCTCCTTGGAATTAGGTATTGTTGTTCCCCTTCTGCGGATGATTAACTCCGGGCATCGGCCAGGAAATGGATGGCAAATATCGGTTGCTTTGGTGGCACTCACGTAACAGCATGTGTGGCCATCTGGTCTGTATGACCGAAGAGACACGTGCTCTCCACAAGCCACGTCATACTCCAATTTGCGATATTTAACCATCGGGTTTATACTCTTTTTTTTTGTATGTGCGTTTGTGTCCTCCCCTAAAAAATCTATAACACATGGAATGCATGGAGATACAATTCCAATCAATACATCACCGAACAACGCAAATATTTCGAATCAAACTTTTTTTGGACCTAAAGTCCATTTGATTTTCAGCAGATAAAAATACGTAGAACTAAAAAAATTGAATTGAATACAACATAAATCCAACAAAAACAGTCATCATTTATTAATTAAATTAATAGTAATATTTATAAAATCTTGACTCAATTGTTTTCAGTTGAATTTAATATTTAAGAAATCTCGAAATCCAAAAAAAATAGGAATATTATTTTTTCAATTATTTGTGTTAAAATAGAAATATATGAAAGACAAAAACATTTCAAATTTATTTTTTAATTTAAGGCGAAAATGTGTAAAATAAAGAGTACCGTATAAAACGAGGGATAGGGAATTACCAATATTTATTTTTGTAACCGTGTAAAACGAGGGATAGATGTACTTTAAATTTGTTAAAAAATAAGAGTGTTTTCATGTACAAAAGCAACGAAATACCTTATTTTTCAAACTATAAGACGCACCTATTTTTAGTTAATTACTTAATATAATACAGGTATCCCCCGACTTACGAACTAGTTTCGTTCCAAAGGATTGTTCGTAAGTCGGGGGCGCACTTTATCATGGTTTTCCTTTTATATATGTTAAATGCCATATTTCATAAATTTGAAAAATAGTCTAAAATAAAGAAAATACTTACAAATACTTTTCAATGTAGACATAACAATTATTTAATAAAAAAAACGTCAAAAGAAACAAATGCAAAAAACAGATTTTTTATCACTATATATCTCCTTGTAACAAGTTAGAGCTTTTAGAATGTTGATCGTAAGTCCGGGAGTTCGTAAATCGGAAAATATCTGTACACATAATGTTAAAAAATAAGAGCGTCTTCACGTAGAGAAGCAAACAAGTACCGTATTTTTCGGACCATTTTTACATAAAAATATCGTATACATATGTTTTTTTTATATAATTATATAATTTTTTTAATAAAAATTTATTTATAAATTTTGTTTGCGTCATATACATTGTTATATACAAATACCTCTACTTTGTTATCAAAGATTTCAAAAACTATACTTTTCGTAAGAAATTACCTAAATACATTAAAAAATATAAGTAAATACAAATAAAATATTGGAAAATATTTATTGGATTTGAGTTTTTTAAATATTCTTTGTTGATGAATATTTGAATTCCTGCTTGCGTTCAAAAATAGCAATAGTGGATCAAATGAATCATTCGCCAATTTTCGTGAAGCATTATTACGATGTGTGGAAGAAGTAATTGAGATGTGAGAGTTGGTTCGGAAAAGTGGCTACGATGAGGTGAAAGAGAAGTAGGAGGAGGAGGTAAGTTGTACACACGGTGTACGCAAGTAGCTAATAAATTCAAGCCAGCGGTGACAGAATGATTGATTAACATTTTCGATTATTACGCACCTGAAGAAAGGGGGGTGGCACGATGGCGTGGAGGCTACGCTGGATAATAACCAACAACCGACGACCAGAGGAGACCAGCAACAGCAGCAGCTGAAGAACTCGACTCGCAAATTTATTCATATTTTATGGGACGATGGAAATTTCACTTCAAATATTTACCATTGCACTCCGCGGTGCACTCCAGTTTTTGACGTTCCATACACATTTACACGTTCCTTCCTTTCTGACTTTCTACATATCGACATTCTTTGCCTGAAACATTACAAAACGAAACGGATTATTTATTATGGGAAACAAACAAACTGTAAAAGCTGCTGGATGGACCTGATGTGGATACGTGCATTGCCCTCAACCCTGCAATTTAATTGTAAAACGAATTTATATAACATTTCAATAAATTTTCATTAATTGACAATAGTTACCCATTCAAATGTTATCTTTTAAACGTCATACTTAACTTTCATATGTTACTTGATGGACATTCTCCACAATGTGAAAATAAAGCATAATACGTGTAATCGTTTCGCCAATATGCCGGATTGTTTGAAATCGAAAAACTAAATGGAAAAAATCGCTAATTTCTGGATAATTCAATAGTTTTGTGTACCAATTTGTTGAATTATTTTGCTCAATTTAAATTTAATTTATTTTAATTTTTATACCTATGTGAGGTATTGTTATAATTAAATTTTCTCAATATAAATACAATTTTGTTATAGATCAGGAAGTCCAATCTAACAATATATATAATACCCATTCACCCATTCAAATGTTATCTTCTATACATCTTACTTAACCCTCATATTTTGAGGGACGTTTTCCGCATTCCGAATAAAGCATAATACGTACAACCGTCAATATCCCGGATTGTTTGAAACCGGACTATTTGAAGAACTATTTACAAATAGTTTATGGATAAATAAAGAATTCTGTATATCTTTTTTATTTGTCTTAACTTAGTTTTTTTTTAAATTTTCATACCAGTAAATCCGGACTGATAGAAGCAGCACTATGCGAGGTATTGCTGTAATTATATTTTCTCAAGAAGATCAGGAAGATCAAAGTAATAATCAAATGCAATGTGATTATCGATTCGGTTATTTATGCTCAATTAAATTGGTTACATAAAGTTGATTTCATCCGTTTAATGAGATAAAAGGTGTAGATCTCTCAGACACACGTAAATTATGCGCATTTGATCTGTTATGGCATTTTATAGCCTAATTAAATATTGTAATATGATGAATACAAATTATCACTGTGGGAGGCTCATTAAGCACTGACCCGAAACTCTATAAACGATGCATTTAGTACTAATAAATTACAAGGAAAAAATATATGCATGCATCTCGTATCCATAAGTATCATTATTAGCACTCCGTGTGATGTTATACACACACACCCATAATTTATGCGAGAAAGTTATTTATTTGTAATTTGATTTCAGTTGATTATATTAACTAACCATACAATTTATACATTTGCAAGAGATTTTGAATTATGTTATTTGTTAGTAAGAATAACAATTATGATTTATTCACCAAATATATACAAAAATTGAACTTAAAAGAAAGAAATAATTCTATATAATAAACCAATTAATATAAATTACTAACTTATGAAAAGAAACAATTCGACATAACTTAAATAAAAAAAGAAATGTTTGTATTAATTTATAAATAATTTGATGCTAATTCTAATTTTTAACTGTTTATTGCTTATTATATAAAACTATTATTTTAAATCATAAAAAAATAAAAGTTCCTAATTTTCATAATAGGTATTTCCTTAGATTTATCTTCATTTAATTTCTTCATTATAGATTTTAAACTTTTTTTATTGATTACTCTTAAATCACAATTTAATCGTAATAAGTAAATAATTCTAAATTATTTTGAACATTTTTTTTATTAGATAATTATATCATAAATTTGTATTTACAAGAGATAAATAGACTTTTAGAAGTACTTTGATATTTAATTAATCTTATATAGCTTTTTTTATAGAAATTTATCTTCATTTAATTCATGTATTTAAATCAGAAACATAGACTTTTAGAAGTACAAATTTATTAGTTTTGGAAATTTCCTATTTGGAAATTCTTTGGGGTTTATACCAAAACTTGTAGTTTCTTTTGTAGAAATATAACCTATAGATTTTGAATTATCTTATCTTTCTATAAATATTTTATTCAACACTCTAATATAGTTTTATATAATTTGTAGTTTTTTTGTGGGTATGTAGTATCATCAATGTATTTATTCACGATATATTTTAAACTATCACAATATTCGTAATTTGTATTAAAGTCCACTTTTAACTAAAATATTTATTTATTTATGTCTTTGTATAGTTTTCGATCTTATATTGTGAAGTAAAAAGTTCTGAGCATTTTGTCCCATGCATCAAGACCAGACTTGAGACCAGCCTTATGCAAATGGTTCCAAACGGTTTTCTGGCTAATTTTCAGTTCAGTGCAATGGAATAAGTGCTCGACAATTTTCATGATTTTATCAACATTTGATCGACGATTAGCCTACCATAGAGTGTCTCATCTTCGACGTCCATATTAACAGAACGGAAGCATTGGAACCAATGCATTGATGTTGCATTTGATACTTTTTTGGGTCCATAAACAACACATTTTTTTGGCCGCCTTTTCCGCTTTCCCCCTTTGTCGTAGTGGTACTGAAGAATGTATCGAAATTTCTCTTTTTTTACCTCAATTTTGGAACGATCTAACACACAACTGTATTCACTAAACACAAAACTGTCACATAACTTTTTTAAAGCGTTATGTTGCCTTTATATGTAGCAGTATAGAATGACAAGATGCAATGTATACGTGAGATAAACTAAACCCATCTAACGAAAAACGCTCAAAACTTTTTACTTCACCCAATATATTGCTTCACCAAATATAAAGTTTGAATGAATATAGTATCACTACACTTAGGAAGTATAAATATATATTTTTGTATAAATTTGATGTAAATTTACTATTACGAATTTTTTTGATGCGTTCCAAAAAATTAATTCCTTTTCAAAGGTAACATTAAAATGGGAATACGTTTCTTCCTAAAGGAAATTAAGAACCTTTTTTTCTTTCAAACAAACAAACTTTTAATTAAATAAACAACTTATATGAATAGTGAATCACTTTTGAAAATATGAGTCTAAAATTGATTTTTTATGTAGATATATATATTTCTAAATCTTCAACTGAAAAACCGTCATCTTTTACCTTCAATAAACCTTACAATCGTCAAGAACAAACAATTCCTTCAAAATTGTAGATATTATAACAAAAAACACAATATTTTCATGTTTAAATATTCCTGGTAATAAAGTTTGTCGAGCGCTGATTTAGACTGTTAATATAATGCACTAGTACTATTAGGAAGTTGTATGAAAATATGATATATCCTACGGATTATTACGTTTTTTCTAGTGTGATGGTGGATATCATTTTATGGATATCAGTGTGTTATGTACTCTTTTTTTTCGACTTCATTGGCGCCTATAACACTGTTCTATGGAAACTGGCATTATAAATACTATCAATATATTATGGTGCAACAAAACCATTGTTCGTGCAGCGAGTTTATGTGTGAATGTGTGCGAGTATATGCAGGCATGATATCGAAAGCATATAGAGTGTTGTTCAATAATCAACATATTGAATATGTTAATCAGGCAACTAGCTCCACATTATGGGGACAGAATGCGCAGCTCGCATACACACAACGGCCTGATCGCACCTCCATCCATATCTTTGTTTTACTTATCTATTGCCTTTAAACTGGTTTAACAGAATCATTGACCCGTTTAGAACACAGACGCATACTTACATTATGAATAGTTCTGTTTGGAATCTCTGCATCTATATACATGTATAAAATTTCGTTATTTCAAAGCCGAAGGCCTTTCGAAAAAGATCCGAGCCATTGGGATCTCTTTTTTTTTTCCTTTCTTTCTTTCTTTCCAATCTTTCCCTCTTCCTCTCTTCCAGTTTCTGAAAAGCCGCGAAACCGCATTCCTAAACACATTACGTATTACCTCAATACATTTTTCTCCGTTTTGAATTAATGAGTTCATTATGGTTTATTACCAACACTGCAAGCGAATAGTAAATATTCGAAGAGCGTATATTACAAACGCATAATAATAAATTGTGCAATCTTCAACACATTTTCAACATAATTTTAATAAATATCATTCATTAATTCCCATTATTTCATTCATAACTTTCTTTATTTCATACTTCTAAATAATGTTCATCTAATCTTAACATTATTTACTTACTAGTACTTTATTAATTACTATTACCTTTATATATGATCATCATAATATTCTATACATTAAATAAATTTAGAAATATAACTTTAACAAAAATTTTATTTTATTTACAAAATTCAAACATTTGTAAAATAATTTTGAAGTGTTTTATTCTTAATTTTTAATTTCATTAATTATTGTTTGTTATTTAGTAATTGTTGTGATTATTATTGCTAGCAAATTGTTTTTTTTTAATTTTATTTTCTCTTTAAATTTGGTACAGAAATAAATAAATTAGTTGTAATCATTATAACAATTATCATAAATTGATTGAAAAGGGGTTGAGAATAATGTGATAAGTTTCATTATACAATTAGAATCCATCCGGTTCGGTAATAAATCCTTTTACGAGGAAAATATATATTAGATCATTTAATTATTGATTAGTTGTCAAAGCCAGAGGGAGAGAACGTAACCCCCACTGTTTGCGCAGTAATCTTATGACAGCTACGAGTGTTTATTGTGGTTTTGGTGATTTCATCCTCTGTTCTATATGACTATAATCTCCATCGAAGATTTAGACATTAATTGAATAAGCCTCAGAAAATTACAGACATTACTTATTTTTATATTTATTTTATATTACAAATTTTAAAATTTATAAATAATGGTTTGGTTTATATATTCGCAAATAATTCATATAGTGCGGGTAAATACCGGACTGTTGAAAACCGCACTAATGGGGAATCTAAATAAGTACAAAAAGAGACAATTATGTATGACGAAATATTGTCTACTAATTTAGAATGTATTTTTATTTTGTGAAACTAAATTTTAAGTTTGTTTGACTGACATTTATAATGCATTAATTATTTTTATATCACATTACAAATCTCAAAATTTGCACTGAATATTGTCTTGTGTTGTATATGTTATATATAGTGCGGGTAATCCCCAATATCCCGGTTTCTTTGAAACCATAAACTAAATAGCACCAATAAGTTTGTAGGATGACATATAGACAAATTCATATAATTTTTAGGAAGTTCCAACCTTCGGACGACGCCTGTCAAAATGTCATGTCAATCTAACGTTTAGTTCACAAGTTACAGTGGTTTTAGTGACGGTACTTTTGTAACTTTCAAAATAATGGAAAAATATTTATTATGTACAGTTTTGTGACTTGTCTCTTTTTTTTAATAGTTTTGTATCATTAACGTAAATATTGAATTACATAATTGCGCGTTTTAGGCTCTTTTTTACAAGATTTGTTTAATGTTACTACTCGCTAAGTAATTTGTTTATGTTCGGAGAAAATATCTGAAAAAATATAAAGTATAAAAAATGCAGTTTTTAATGATTTTCAAGAAAATGATTACACGAATTTTAAAAATACGATGTCTCTAATTATAGCTGACAGTAATATGTAATTACGTACTACTTTTTGTGCGGTGCTTATTTTATAAATCAATTTAGTTAATGTTTCTTTGTCAGATATAATTATGGGAATATTTACAGATTACTTAAAATAATTGTACATTGCATTTAAAAATTGGTATAGATATAATTTTACCAAAGTAGCGTCATCTGTAAATGAAACGAAGAAGTTTATTTGTAGAGAAAGGATTTCAATGATTAATTTATAACATTTATTTTATACTTATTTTTATATTTGTTTGTAAAACTTACATAAATTTACTTAAAATTTATGTAATTAATAAATTATATGATTTTCCTCTTAATATAATGAACAAAAGTAATAAAACTTACTTAAATTTACTAAAAAATTATGTAATTAATAAATTAACTTTGACTCATTAGAATTGCGTTTTAATGAGATTCTCTGCCATTGATCATTGTTTTTTTAGTAACTAAAAATAATGTTTTATTGGGAATACATGAACAGCAGTGATGTTTTTAGGGAAGCTTTTAATAAAATATATTTTCGATTGGATAAATTAGATTGTAGTATTTCTTCGAAGCAATTTAAAGTATGTTTTGTTTTGAGAAATATGAAATATAAAACGGCAGCAACGAATCTTTTTGTCCGAATAGTGGTAGTTGGCGAAAGTTTTCGGTGGCTGAGGAAAGTTTCGGTCTAGACAGTTTGGAAATTGATTTATCCCGATGTCGGTCCGGAGATGTTTCTTCTTCAGCTCGGCGTTCATTTCCAGTTGGTTACTGTATAATTTTACCCGGCAGGAGTACTGCAGCTGTACGAAGGGATGAAGGAGTTAGTGAGAGAGAGAGAAAGAGGGTTGGCACCAGAACCATCTAGCAGCAAGCATTCAGCGTTCATTGTAAGTCCCTCTCAAAGTTGCTTTGTCTTACATCCCTTGTAGGTCGCGGGTGTAGGGAACTTTGTGCGCGCTGCAGCAGCTTCAGCTTCAACCCCTTCGTCTACAACAAAATCGTTTGCAAACTTCGCTCTTCGGAGCTTTAAGCTTAATGGACGGACAAGCCAAGTTTCGCGACGTTGCCGGAATTTTGCGAAAATTTGTTAATAACAATTTCACATGCTGTCGCATAATTGGACGTATTGAAAACATTATCGGATTAAGTGTATACACATATATATATAGTTAATATCCATCGACAATATCACGCATGCATTGTTATATGCGATATAGTTGATAGATTCGCCGGACTCGGCTCCACAATGCGACCCCCGAATCCACCCCCAAAAGCCCTTCCCACCGCCAACATCACCACCCCCTCTGACTACTGGCCTGTATACGCCTCCCCCCATCCCGCTTCATCCCCCATTGCCCATTACACGCGATGATCCCCCGGCATTGGCAACATTGCAATTCAATAAGCTCAATGATGATGTGTGTGTCTGTATACATTATACAGAGTGTTTCATACCCATGACATTATCATTCGCTATCATACAAAATATACTAATGCATTAAATTCACCTACTTTTCTATCATTTATATAACCAATATTTATTTTATTATATATCGCTAATTCCAATATTCAATCAATTTCGTTTTAATATTATAAAAGGACTTTTTCAATAGTTATTAATAATTGAAAATATTTATATATTTTTTATTCACATTTTGTTTCGTATTCAAATAAATTTTATTATTATTAATAATAATAATTTTCATTGCAACAAAATATAACAAATTTCATACAATAATAATAAACAAAAAGTTCATTGGTCCAAAAGGATATTTATTATTATTTTGTATTATACCATACGTATTTTATGTCATCAAGAAAATTTTGTTTGTTTTATATTTAATTCAATTATTCCGAATTTGTTTTTAATTATAATTATTCAAAGTGTAGATATAATACTAACATTTGCACATTTGAATAATTAGAAAATTTAGTACAAAAATAAACACTAATATACACTAAAATTTCAAACAAATGTGTCCGTTTTTCAATTTTACTTTAGAGTTAAATTTACCCATAAGATATAATGTATAATTTGATCTAAACCCCTGAAACTAAAACTTCTATAAAAGAAAATATTTCGGGTACGTTTTTCGAAAGACCGTGATTTTAAATAGTAAAGCAAGTGTTAATTTCCATAGTTATTTCTCAATTTATAATAGTACTAATAATATATAATATAAATAATAATTTAGAGGGGAAAAACACCTTTAGTCAATAACTCTTTGAATTTAATTTATTTATTTTACTTTTGTTTACTTCTTCTATTTTTTTTATTATTGCAATAAACATGATTCTTATTAAAAATTAGCAGAGAAAAGCCCAAATTAGGACGAAGATGAAATGTATTGAATATTTATAATAATCTTGATTTTGTTGGAGTTTCGAGTTGTTCAAACTTCAAACCATTAGAAGTTCGAATGCAATAACAAAGTTAAGAAGTCTAACATTAAAAAAAGTGTTAATTCCCATAGTTCATTTATTTTTCCTTATACTAGTAAATATAAAATAATAATTTAGAAGAAGAAAAGATGTATGGTCAATAGCACTTTGGAATTATCTATGTATTAATGGGTCTATTGCAATAAACATAATTCTAATTAAATATTAGCAGTAAGATAAAGAGAAAATCCGAAATTATGAACATGAAAACATATTTAATCTAGATTTACCTTATTTTTTTTTGAAGTTCGACTGAATTAACAAACTTCAGCAAAGTAACATTAATACTATAAATATAACATATAAATCTACTATAAAAAATATAATTAATTGAGATAATTGATTTGTTAACAAATTTTCATACGTAATAATAGAAAGCAATGAAAAATATAAAAAAAAATTGTATGAGGAAATATCTTTCTAAATTTTCATTATATTATGAAGCACTCTGTACTACTCTGTTTTGAGTAAAACTCGAAGTATATTTGGTGATATGGACTTTAGAATGAGGGGTCGTCTGGAAGGGTGTTCTTCTCCTTTGACAAAAGGGAGAAATGCCGTATGTGCGTAAACAGCGACGAAATATATAGAGGGAGTCGTGCACATACCCTCAAACATACACGTATATACATATATAATATATATATATACACAGATTTTTTGACACTTATAAATCGTATCGGTGGCGAACCCCACGTGCTAGCCCGGCCAGAAATTCAAATCCCGAAGCTTTTAAAGCGCTTATATGGCCATTCCATCAACAACATACGAAAAAAAAAAACCATCCGACACACTTTAAATCGCTCACCGTCTCGCATTTTAAAATCAACGCACGCATAATCTCACACACATTCATCTTGGAGGGTTATTGCATTTTATTTTTTCAATCTTACATTCGCATCATTCAATACGCATCGTTCCGAATCAATTACAATATTATTATTCAAACATTCCATTTGTTGATTCGCATAACTTTAAAGTGTTTGATCCATTATACAAGTTAAATAAATTATAATTAATTTTATCAAATTATATCCGAAGAATAGAAAAAATCTAATTGAATAAGTCTAAATTAACTAAATGTAAACAAATTTCGTAAACTTTTAAACGGAATTTAAATGCAAATAAAATACTGTATTAATTAATGTCCAAGTATGATATTTATTTAAACTGTTAGTTTTTAGTTGAAAATTTTTAAAGTTTATCAATATTCAAGTATTAAAATTAAAGAACTTGCACAATATTAATTATAAACATGCTTTATTTATATTACAGATTTATTTTTATAGCCTTTGTTACCTGAACGTAGTTAAAATATTTTTTTCTTTTGATTTCTTTTAAAACATATTAAAATTAAGTTGCCTATAATTTTTTATTAAATTTCAGCAATATTTTCAATGAAAAAAATATGTCGTACTTTTTGGTAAAGTCAGCCAATTTTAAGCATAAATCGTATAATAAGAGAATTATAATGATTTAAATTACAAAAACGGATCAATTTTCATATATATATATTTAATAACAATATTATTTTTCTTTCCTCGTTACAACATAAAATTCAAATTTGCTAAACTTAAATTAAAATAACTTGTTTAGAACATACTAAAATTATATAAAATTAAGCAAATTTAGTATTTTTTTTAAATGATTTTGTCGCATTATAATATAATAAAATAATTGGAGTAAGTCATCTTATTATATTAATTAACTAACAGCTGTATGTTTTCTTTTAATTCAAAGTATTTAAACTTTATCAATATTAGATTATTTCAAATCGCTTTCACATATAAATTAAATACGTATACATAAACATAAATCAAGGGTTCGACTAGTAGCAACTATGAAATACCCCTACGGATGTAAACGCGCACGGCGACATCCTCCTTCCTGCAGTGCCGGAAGTTTCGAATGGCCAACCTCGCATGAGGGTGCTCTTGATGATACTTACTTTTATTTTTATTTGTTTTCTTAGTTCCTGCGAATTGAAAACAAACGTACAAAATAAAAACATCATTAAATCAATTTATAGTTTATTTATCAATTAAATCTAATTCTTATTATTATAGTTATTATAACATTTTTATTATTACAAATTATGCAATAAGTTGTTAATACATTAAATTAATCCCCAATTTGAAAATTTCGAAACAAACTAAAAAAAAATCTTTTTTTATGCTGTTTTTATGATTATCGCAATAAACGTTATAATTCACTTACTTGTGAACATTATTTTTATTGTAATTCAAATCTATGAATGGAAAAATACATTATTTTTGTATTGTCTAAGACAATTTTGTTATACATAATTAAATATCATTTTACATAAAGAATTTTAGTTACTATGACTTAACAACTTTAATAATTACATTTCATAAATAACAAATGAAATTAAGTTGTTGCATGTAACAAACATAAACAAATGTATAAGAATCTTTAAGTTATGTATCTAATAAAGTTCAAGTTAATAAATTTGTTCATCAACATATGTAGAATTTGCTTAATCAAAATTTAAAAAAATGAAATCAAAATCTGAATGAAATTTTCTTTTATTTTAATAGTATTGATTAAGTATTAAGTAGGAAACTGTAAGTAAAACAAACATTTCAGTTACTAAGACTTAACAACTTCAAGAAAAATTGTAAACTGTTTTTAGAACTTACAAAAGCAATAGCGAAAATCAATTATTATTATAGTTATTAAAACATGCAAATTATGCAATGGTTGTTAATAATTGAAATGTACAGCATATTGCGGTTTCGATCACTAGCTTTGAACATTTGAAAACAAACTTTAAATGAGAAATATATTTTTTATTTAACTCTCTTTGGATTTCTTGTAAAACATTAAGTTTCCTTCCTATAAATTATAATTAAATTTCAGCAATATTTTCAATGTAACAATTATGTGGTACTTTTTGGTAAAGTCAGCTTAAATCATATAATAAGTGAATTCAATGATTTATATCCACAAAAGTGGATCAATTTTTATTTATATATTTAGTAAAAATATTATTTTATAAACTTATTTCATGGTAACTTTTTCTTTTCGTTACAACATAAATCAAATAACCTATAGAGAAGTGACAAGCATTACTTCCATGTAGGTTTGATGCTTCCAATTGCAAAACAAATCATTTTTGTATACAATATAAAGATTACATTAAAGCACCAACAAGTATTTAGGTCTGTTTCACGTCTCTTTATAATTAAATATTGACATAAATGTGCCGGTACTTATAAGTACCCTCAGAGACGACAAAGGATTAAACTGTTAGTTTTTCAAAAGCAACTAAAATTTTATTATTGGTCTTTAAATTTTATATTCTATTTCGAGCTGGATATGAAATGAAGATCATGTTAATAATATTGTAAATAAAAACACATGTAGAAGTTGCTTAATCCAAAATCCCTTCGATACTCGTATAACATCAAGGGATTAACTTGATTATTTCTTCAATTTTACGAAGATCATTCTGAACGATAAACCGTTTATAAGCCAGTTTTTGTGGTTGGTGTCTGCCTCTGAGTGTGTGCGTGCATATGTGTATGTGTACGTCGGCGATGCAGGAGAAGAGAGTTCGGACATAAATCAGAAGCGACCTCAACTCCTTAGCAGCTTAATTTTTCAATCGGTAAAGTAGTTGCTCCTCCGCGGGCGACTTCTTCGTAACTTAGAGTCCTGACACAGCCATCCAAACCAGTCTTGCCGCCTGGAACTCTCTTGTACACACGGAGACGCACACACACTCAAATCCATACCTACTTATATGTGTATACATATGCGTGTATGTGCACGTATATATGTCTACTAGTAAAATAATAATAAAAGGAATTAAAGAAGAGAACGAAGACGTTTCATGTGTCTGTTTGGTTTCGTGGCTCGCTGCGAGTTTATGCTGAATATTATTATTCCTGCGGCTCTCTACATACCTGAACGTGCACAACAAACCTCGGACTGTACTGGATGAAATAAAGTTATAGATAGATCCTGTATATGAGTGTGTGTGTGTGTATATATATAGGAGATAAAGTATATTTCAACGCTGCTTAACCAACGAATAATTGGCAACAATTGACTGATACACATTCATACTGTTCTTCCCACAAATATGCTCGTATTTCTATGTATGCATATACACACATTCTGGATGGATTTGTGTGTGTGTGGGCATGCTGATGTATGCAATGTAATAATAGAAAATCTAAAATTAGTTCCTGTTTTCCTGAGCCGCAGATATCATATACAAACGTAAATACATCGCTCTGTATAATATTTCAAAACTCGCATTCGTAAACAAAGCATTAATTATTCAATAGTTAAATACTGATGTTATGCTTTCTTTTATCGGAGAGATGATACATATAGACGTACACGCGAACACAATAATGCTGAGATGGGAAAGTCTAGTCTACTCTAGCCTAGTCTAGACAACAAATGTAATTGTATAATATGATACAGTTCAGCAATTACAATTTGATATTTTTAGAATCCTCTTTTTAAACACCTGTAGCCTATAAAGAAGTTCATTACCCCTACACAAAAATAAAAATATGTTCATCACGTTCAAACTTTTCCATGGTAACCTTCCTAACAAACAAACAATTTTTATTGTTTTTAGTGACACTATAAGTTTTAACGAAATTTCTATTTAAAGCTTTAACATATGTTTATAAAATTTCACAGATATCCAAAGAATTTTAATCTCTTTAGACGTTTTTATTAAAATTTATTAGATTGTAGAAATATACATTGATAATAAATTAATTTAGATTTTCTATCAATGTGATGAAAATGTGATTTAGTTTATAGAAATATTGAAAACAGATTGACGCTTCATTACGAAACAGGTATAAACGAAAATTTTCTTTTTTTTTGGTTGTAATCAATAGTCGATGAGTATTAGATATATTGAAGATTGGTATCTATAGTAACAATCAAAGTTTGTATTCAATAGACAATGGGTGTTATTTTACAGGAGTCGTCAAACTGTAGCTCGCGAGCCGCATGCGGCTCGCATTCATTTTATGCAGTTTTTTTATCCGGTTTTAAAGCCCTTGGTTAGTGCGGTTTTTAACTGTCCGGGATATTGGAGGATCCGATTACGCGCACTATGCGACGTATTACTATAATCATGGTATCTATGGTAACAATTGTTATCGAGGAACTAAAAATTTCAAATTATGTAATCAATAGGCAATGACTATAGCATATATCTTAGGTTGGTATCCATGGCAACAGTCAAAGTTTGTATTCAATAGACAATGAGTGTTATATTAACCAAATTTGTATTGACAAAACAAATTCTAAATAAAATAGTACAGAAAATTATTTTTCTTTTTTTTTTCGTTTGTACTCATTTTGTGCAGTTTTTATCCGCACTATGCTTTAACATGTGTTTATAAAATTTCACAGAAATTCTAAGAATTTTAATCTTTTTAAATGCTTTTATTAAAATTTATTAGATGGTAGAAATATAATTTGATAATTTAGATTTTTTGTTAAATAAATAAATATTAAGTTTTTTTATGAATGTGATGAAAATCTCATTTGGTTCTTGAAGATATTGAAAGCAGATTGATGCTAATATATAAATAATGTGTATTTGCCTATATTTCATCCAAGAACCGCTTTTGATGTTATAAAATCATCATAAATACACATCTTATTAATGTCGTTGGTTGTCACCACAACGTGTCTAAATGATAACCTGTGGTCAATTTATGGCATTTGAATGTCGTTATTAATGTTTCAGCTATTTATTTCAACCTGATTCATGTGGGTTTTACAACGATTCCAAGTGATGTAAAAATGAACTTGAAATATTCATTTTATTTCATTTATATTAACTTTGTAAAGATATAAAAAAATACCATAATTAATCGTAATATTTACAATTTATATTTCAACTTCAATTAAAATAATTTGTAAAGGTAACAGTTTTATTTTACAATAAACTTCCTTTTCAAATCAAATCAATTAAAAAAAAACGTAAAATTTTACATTAATAAATTTTTCATTAAACATTCAAAACGATGACTGTTCAAAACTGTATTTGCATGTAATATTCATTAGATCATATCCATATACACTGTACGAATACCAGTTTTTTCTTTCTATTTTAATATATTCCGCGAATTTTGATCCAAGTATCTCGCGAACAGTAGCCTTGTTTCATAAATTCTTCAATCCATTATTTTATAACCAATAAAAAAAAATAATTTATTTCAGAACTCGATTTCTTGACCTTTTCTAATGCTCAGAAAACCATTTTTTATTATGATTAATGGATTCAAGTTACTATTTTTATTTTCAACTTTAAGTTTCACTTGATATTTGTATTATACAACTATTATAAATATCTTTCAAACTATAAATAAATGTAATTTATATTTATTAAATTGTTTAAATTTATTATATTAGTGTCCTGAGTTCTTCATTCTTATACCTAATCTTCACAGCAGACCTGCCAACATCGCAGCAGACCACTGTAGCCACGTTCGCGGCGATACTTCAGGGCAGCCTAAATAACATCAACAACTGTAACTTTCACCATGTATCAAACCTACTCCCAAGTTACCTTGAATGGCGGCATACTACCGCAAGTGGATGAAGACAAATACCTGGGAATTCATCTTGACAGACGTCTAACGTGGACAAAGCATATAGCTACCAAATGGAAACAGCTCGGCCTAACGGTTAAAAAGTTGCATTGGCTTCTGGGCAGATATTCGGGCGTCTCAATGTAAAACAAACTCTCCATTTACAAGGCAGTCATAAAACCGATCTGGACCTACGGTATTCAACTATGAGGATCTGCGTGCAACTATAGCATAGACATCATCCAGAGATTCCAGTCAAAGACGTTGAGGCAATTGACCAGTTCTCCCTAGTTCACCACCAATGACTCTATCCATCAGTCCACTGGTATCGCCTTTATTAAAGAAGAGATTTCAAAAACCAGCACCGGATATCGTCTTAGGCTGGAGGATCATCAGAATCAACTTGCTGTAGAGCTGAGCAACACAGATGGCAATCTACATAGACTGAAACGATTCCAACCGCACGATCTTCCTACTCGTTTCTGATGTACTTTGTCTTTAACTTGTTTATATTTTATCAGTGTAGTTTGGTCATTTGATCAATCTGAAATATTGTTTATTTCATTTATATTTAGCCAGAATTATAGCTTATTATTATGTTTCTTTATATAGTAATAGATTCCTTGTTGTAAATAAAAAAAAAATATTGAACAAAAATCATCTCAACATCATTTTTATAAAATTTATTAACTGTAAATATATATTAGATTGTAATTTTATAGATGATTTATAGTTGATATTTCAATTTCATTCCTGGTATGTAAATTTGAAAACAAACTTAATTTTTGTTGACAAAATAAATTCTAAAAACAATTCTCAAAATTATTGTTCTTTTTTTTTCTTTATATCTATATATTTTGTTAAGTTTTCTTTAAAGTATTTGATTAGTGCGGTTTTTAACAGTCTGGGATATTGGAAGAACCAATTACCCACACTATGTGTGGCATTACTGTGTATCATATACGAAGATGTAAACATTGTGATATTATAATTCATTGAAATTGCTTGAAAGATTTGTTAAACACAACACAGTAGCATTTTCCCCTGTCCCAATAACAAATGAAACCTAAGAACAATGGCGAATTAAATCTAACTGCGATAATTGCCTGGCAATTAAAAAGAGTTAAAGGAAAGCGGCAAACGCTGCCGCCTCTTCGCTTTGCTTTTGCTTCGCTTTGTTTAGACGCATTCATATCGGAGCTTTTCCTTCGACAACTGGTATACATATTATATTCCCGTCTGCTCTTCCTCACCACTTGCTCCTCATTTCTCGGTGCGCTCTTTCTGTTTTGAGCAAGATAATTATCTATTAGGTAATTCAGTTTCGAAAACAATTCATCTCGGGTTCCGGGTGAACGGCATAATGTAACGGTTGTGTAAATATCTTCTTCTCGCGACTCCTTCTTCTACACGTATTTTTCTCCATCTTCCTGCATTTCTTCTTTATTTCGGTTTCTTTCTCTCTATCTCTCTTTTCTTACAATTTCAAGAGAGAGAGAGAGATTGCGCGCGTTAGGATCGCGGCGAAACCGGGGCCGATATGGATCTGGTCACAGCCGAAGCCGACTGCTTGTTATTTATCACGGAAGGACCGTTAAATTATTAAAAAGCCAGAACTCTGTTACCAAGATACCAAAACATCAACACTTGACAGGAATGCCAATTGCGCAAGGGACACCAGACGGATCGATTACAGACTATAATTATAAGACCATCAATTATTCAGTTTGTTTCTTTTTTTATAATAATTTCTTCAAACCTACAATTATTTTTTTTTATCTAAGTATGAGTTAAATTACTATAAACAAATTAAATAAACCGTTTATCATATACCATTCCTGAAACCTATATATTTGTTAAGTATAAAGTTGTATAAAGTAGTGTAATGCAATAAAAATGATAATAATAGAAATAAATGTGAAATAATATAAACTATAATCAAATAAATATAACTAACTTTTACAGGAGAGATGATGAAACCTCCACCATGGGTGGAGTCTTGGTAATGTGGGATTCCTATCTATTAAAATCTATACCATCTTCATCATCATCCAGATCCATTATTTTAGGATTTATCTCCAATACAGATTGTGTTTGCTTGTTAGAATTATTTCGACATATATTGGTCTCCACCACCAACTGAAGAACACACCTGATAAGTATCTTGTTATGATGTCTCACCTCTCTTGCCTATTCAGCATTTCACCAACGAAGGTATATGGTTCTAGCAGTTCTCCAAGATTTGATTCAGCTTTTCCCATCTACAGCATCTCAAGAACATGTGCTTCTTCGCGATGAAGTGTACTTGCTCCAGTAGACTCTTTGTTCACTTCTCTCTGCCTCTCATTTCAATCTTTAACTAGTAACTCGATTGGTGTCATGCCAGCTTTTATTTCCATTGCTTTAACCAAAAATAACATAAACAAAATTAACCTATGTTACAAGAAGGTAACTTGAACAAAATTCAAAGCTACTAATCAATATGTAATGGATATCTAATAGTTGATATCTATAGAAATAACTGTAAGAGATTAATCTTGAACTAAATTCAAAAGTTGTAATCTATAGATAATGTGAATTTGATATATTGTAGGTTGTATGGTAACATCTCTAAATGAGGAAATAAATTTTAAAGTAGTAATCAATAGGCTGGTATCTATAGTAACACCACTTTGCATTAATTGATGAATCTATCTTCAACTAAATTCATAGGTTGTAGTCAATAAGAAATGGATATGTTTTAAATCATAACTTAGTATCTATAGTAACAACTCTAATTTAGGTACCACAAACTTCTAAGGTTGTTATCAATAAACAATGGGTATTAGATATATATTATATTAGTATCTATGGTAACAACTTTTATTGATGAATCTACCTTGGTTTTAAGTTAAAGAATGTAATCAATAGGCAATGTGTATGAAATAAAACATAAGTTGGTATCTATGGCAACAACTCTAATCGAGGAATTAAAACTTCATAGGTTGTACCATTAAACAATGAGTATTAGATATATCATAAATTGGTATCTAATAGTAACAACTTTTATTGATGAAACAGTTTTGTGTCGGCAATCGATGAAAGTTTTAAATGCATTTAATATCTTTTAGTAATATCATCGATTCAAAAGGAAAAAAGGAACACACCGAAACGGAGAAACAAACAGAAAATCAAGAAAAAAATAAAATGTGAATGTGTATATTTGTGATCGCGTGCTGGGTGTCGCGTAGGTAGAAGCAATTTTATATATCCCAGACGTGTTGGAGAGTGTATATACACTTGCATATCCATACTTTGCCTCCAGATTGCAACCTGTTCACGTGCTCATACATTATCCACCTTCTTTTCAGGTCTTTTTATCCGCCTTGCACTCTTTCTCTCTCTCTTATACACATACACTCATACATCTTCGAACATGGAACTCTTGCAATGTTTCTTCTTTCCCTCTGGCTCTGCTCGTCGGACGATTGCACAGCTATACACACGTATATAAGTGTGTATATGTGTATATATGTATAAATGTACGCACGGAGAAGTGACCTAAGAAAATGTTCCATATAAATAAATTGCGATAACCATTTGCCCAGTTCATTATACAAACGGCGCAAACGGAGGCCATTTAAAATAATTGTTTCTAAATATACGGCGTTTATGTAAATTTTTATTGGCCGACACTCCATCGTGCTAATTTAATGTTTATTCAAATCAACGGGCGACGATTATTATGATTTATTATCGTGGAAAAAAGGACGTCTGCCGACGAGAAACCGATGGAACAACAAACATTTTTACCGTGAACTGTTTCATCACGTTCCGACCAGACTGAAACGCCACAAACAAAACCGAAAACAATAAAAAAAAAAGAGAAGCAAATTTGTAGCCACATTAATGCAATTTAATCATTTGCAAGTTTAATTCAGTCCTGTGTCGGAACTAGCCCATTATTTCTGTGTCGAACATTCTTCTCGACAACTAGTTTTTTTTCTTCTGGAGTCAATCAATTATGTTCGACAATCATAATTGGACGCAATTGAAACAACGCCAACCTACTATTAGTGCTGCAAATGTATCATTTGCACCTTGAATACATCACAATTATTAGTAATTAGGTTATGTTAAGTAAGGTTAGGTATGATAAGTTTTTTATTGAAAGTCCAGGATTACTTATTTTTTGTCCATAAATATTTTATAAAAGAATAATTTAAGCTAACCAATAAAACTGCATTGAATAGTTTGTTATGTATAATTAGACAAAGTAAACGTTGTTATGTATTTATAAAAAAAATAACAAGTTGCACAGATCCTGTTTTCAATTTGATGTATTAATGACACGGTAGGAATAACATATTATGTATACATATTATTGTTGTTTTTTTTTTTAGAAACATACCTGAGTCATTGTCTTATTGCTAAACAATGGTAGAAGCACAGGTGTTCCGGCTAAAATTGGCGAGAGCATACAGATAGAGAGAGATAAATACTGAGAGTGAAATCTCTGGGACTCGTTACGTGCATCCGTTCGAACTGTCCTGTCCCATTGAACAATGAAAAACTGGGGAGCAGAAACGAACAGGAAGAAAATGAAGCGTTGGTAGTACGTAATATCTATCCATAATACGATTTAGTATGGGAGTATGCAAACCGCAGGTCGGGATACGAGAAGTTCGTGATTGACCGTATCGATGACCCATCACAAATTGATAGTTACTCCAGCTCTCAGTGGGTGTTACATCATACAATTACGGAACGTGAGTAGAGAGTTAGTTAATGTATACCTTCCCACATTTATAGATCACCGCCGCCGTCGTCGTCGTCGTCGCAACCGCCATCAACAACCTCTGCGCATCATCTTCTGAGCGATTTCCTGGAGTAAAAGATCTGTTTTTCCCGCTTTTATTTTTCGACACATTTCCACGACGGCTCGTTTTCTCTTTCGTTTTTCCGTCTATTTGTTTACTCACAGAGAACGTGACATATGCTGGAGACGAGTATGTAATCGAAACGCTCCCAAGGCCTTCTTGGCGGGTGGCCTTACAAGTTCAACCATGAGAAAACTTACGAACCAAGAAGCCATTTTTTGTTTCGTATGTGCTGCATTCGCCGTCAACGTCTTCGATGTTGTTGTTGTTGCTGTTGTTGTTGTTGTTAGTCTTGTCCATCCTCCGCAATAGCTTCGATATCATTTTCTTTGTTCGCACGCTCCGATCGGGCCGGGATTCCGTTTGATTAATTGGGTGTATAATTAATGGCGATCGAATACATATTTAGTCATAGCCTTGTCCATTAGGAAACCGCTTAAATGGTTCGATGTACAAATACAACGCAACGCTATTTACACTTCCATCCGAAGATGAAGATATTAATTGCTTTATTTTATTATCACACGCATCCGATTCATTTACAATTCACATGAAGAAAAACGGTAAACGAAGTTACTCCCATTGATTAATTCATAGACTTCCACAAAACTATTTCAGATTTCCATTAAAAAAACTGTAACTAAAGTTTACTGTTATTCTTTGCTTATTTCATTCTGTTTAAGATTATTTTACATAAGGTTAAGATACATAAAGATGGGTTAGATAATATTAAATTAACAAAATTATTGGAATTTATTTCCAATTATTCAAAACACAAACTAAAGTTTACTATTATACTTTTTTTATTTTGTTATAAGTTATCTTAAGTTAGGTTATATAGGTTAACAAAAGTTAGACTTATTGATTTGTTCATCAACTTCTTTAAGTTTCAATTGGGATAGCTGAGATAAAGCAGCCTAGACCTAACATATAATCTCCGAAATTGGACCCTGGATTTCCAGTAAGTACGGTGAAACAACTTACGACCTGAGCTAAGCACTTTCCAAGCAACACTTCATAGCGAAGAAAATTCTGGTACTGCAAAGAAGATGACAACCCATAACACACGTTCCTTGGATACTGCAGATGGACAAAGATGAAGCACAAGCCAGAAGCAAATCTTGGAGAAAAGTTAGACCCAGAGACGTTCGTTGGTGAAAATACTTATCAGGGGTGCTCTCTATCAAGGAAGATAATGAACGGAGGATGCTGAGAGAAAAAGAAGGAAGTATTGAAGGGTAGAGGATTTAGTAGGTAGAAATCCCACAGTCATGGTTTCCTCTCCAAAAATTCAAATTTTCCTAAAAAACAAGAACCAATCAAAACTCACTAGCACAAAACATAACATATCAGGACAGGAAAAAACCAAATTTATAGTTACATAATATTAGTCCAGATAACATAAGGTTAAGTTGAATAAGGTTAATTTACTATAATTAACCAAAACTAAACTCATTTATTAATTCATAACCTTCTTCGAATTTATTACCAATTTTCAGAAAAAATAACAACTATAGTTAACTGTCACACTCATTAATTTATATTTTCTTTTAAATCATATTTTTAATCTGAGTTTCTTATTTTTTTCTTTCATATGCACTTCTGTTGTTGCTGATGCATATTGTTGTCATTAATAAATCTAGATGTGATGAGTTGCAGTGACAGTTTGGCTTCAAGCCCTGATGCGAATACCTCGACAATCTGCAGCGTTCATTAATCATACCACACTGAAAAAATAGAACTTACTTCAGTTTCTAACAAAAATAAAATACATAATAAATGAATAAAATATAAGAATAAAGATTTGAAATTATTTTTTATATATCAATATTTTATTACATTATATTATTGAATAATTATTATATAATATGGAAAATTTAGCGAGAAAATAAAATGTATTTGTAATAATATAATTTGAGTTGTTTTCATAATAATCAAAGAATAATTATGATCAATAAGTATGTTTTCTTATTGCTACCGTTTGTATTACAAACGTTTAATGTAATACAAGTGGACTCCATCGACTTTGGTCAATATTATTTGCATAACATATGAATAATTCAACATTCCAAATCAGACAAAAAAAAAATAGTGATTCCAGGAACGAAATGCATATGAATGATTTTATGAGCGAGCTGACACGAAACTTTCATCTGATACGAAATATCGTTGAAAATTCACAGTTTCGCCAATCTTCGCAGACTTTCCTCCAGTAATAAACAAAAATATTGTTAGTAATATAAATCTCAAGTATTAGGTAATATGAGAAGAGAGATTGGTGTTAATAATTAACAATTTTCCAAGGCAGTAAAACGAAATTAAATTTAGCGGTTTAGATCAACGTATTTATGTGTGTTATGTGCGTCTGTCTATTAAAGATCCTTTGTCTGTGTCTGCGATCGAGAATCGATTTCTAAGCTTTCACTTCTGCGTTACAGAATGGTTGATGCAATGGCCCACCCACATAACAAACGAAAACGATGACAAAACGCTTGCAGCAATCATCTGCAAGATACATAGACAACAAACATCGTTTTTGTCGTTCCTCAGATTTGATAATTGCTTGTGGAACGACGATGATGGATGGAGCGGAGGAGCGTGTGCATTTGAAATTTTCCTAAAGCAAGTTCCGAATCGAATTAAAACAATGTTTGTGTGTTAATAATTTATTGGAGGCGAAGCGTGCGGTCAGTGTGCACACTATGCCATAAACTATTACCTACTTCGCATGCACTAATTTAATTACAAAACTTATGCCCGTATATGAAGCGCATTACTCTCACTGCCCGATACCTACCTACACACATCGATCATATCAATGGCTGCAAATTAATTGCTGCCAACGTTCACAACAGTTGCTGCCATCTATACTACGATTTTACACTATAACAGATCATCAATTAACTTAAAATTTATGTACATAATAGTATTAAAAATGATAACAATTTTGTCCCAGATTAATTTACATTAAATTGACTTGTGTATGTAAATGAAATTTTATATTAATTGATTTTAGGTTAGTTTTTGGAAAAAAATATGAATGACATGCTGTTATGTCCGCGGAGGTTTGTTTGTTTTTGACATTTTATATAATTTTAGATTACTCTTACTATATACTAATGTAAGGTTTACTTATATTGGATTATAATAGTCACCTGTTAGAAAATTGATTTTAGAATAGTTGAGATTAGATTCAGTTGGATTTCATTACATTACCAAATTAAAGTAAGGTTAGGTTAGTTGAATAAGTTTAGAAAAGCTAAGTTAGGTTAGGTTATGTTATGTTAGTAAGCTAAGAATAAGTTACGTTAGATTTAAGTTAATTATTTAGCTAATTGGATTTAAAATGTATTATATATACCAAATAAATGTAAGGTTAGGTTATCTTAATAACTTGAGCTAAAGTTATGTAAGATTCATTATTTAACTAATTGGATTTACAATTTATAAAAAATACCAAATAAAAGTATGGTTAAAATACCTTAATAAGTTGAGCTAAGGCCAAATTAGGTTATGTTAGTAAACTGAGGTTATGTTAGATTTGTATTCATAATTTTATTTAATTATATTTACAATGTATAGCAAGTAACAGTAAGGAGAGATTAGTTTAAGAAGTTGAACAAAATCAGGTTAGGTTATGTTAATAAGCTGAGCTTAAGTAAGGTTAGGTTTAGATATATAATTAGCCTTACAATATAGTTCATGTACAAATAATAATCTTATACATTTCAAGCAAAAAATGGAACATTTATTAAATATAAAAGTAAAACGTAGCGTAAATAAATTGTATCAGGATGATGATGACATGAACGAAGATGATCCTTGATTAAGGGTATTTTCTATACATCGGCGATCATTTGTATGAGTTCTTGTTTCCGTTCGATGCACGCTGCAGTGAAGAGAAACAAAGTAAAAAGGGGTTTGTGAGAAAGAGACCGGAGGGTGTCTGTAAATAAGGCACGTGCAATATTTGCTCAACGTTGTTTCCAATGCAAAAAGCTGCAAAGAATAAGACCGAGAGTTTGTATGGGTTTGGCGTGAGGGTGGATAGAGATAGGGGGAGTTGAAAGTAAATGCGGATGAAAGGAATGGAGGATTCTTTGTGGCGTTTCGTTGTCCTTTTAAGTTTAAAACTCTTAGTGGCGAGATACAAGCGCAACCGGAGTTTCTCAAACTTTACATCAATTGTATTTCAGTGTATATATCTTGTATCATCTAAATTAATTTTAATTACATTTAATTATTTTATTCAATAATTTTAAATATATTCAATCTTTATTAATAATTAGTGTACATAAAACAGTATACATAAAATGTTTATACATGGAATAAAAGAACATAAAATGACTTAATATAAGTTCACTTATTTTCAGTATACTTAATATAAGTTTACTTAATTTAAGTACACTTAACATAAGTTGACTTAATTTAAGTATACTTAACCTGAAATGACTTAATTTAAGTATACTTAACTTAAGATGACTT